>NC_052156.1:62525179-62780039 GCF_902713615.1 Scyliorhinus canicula
GAGGGGGAAGAGGGGAGAGGAGGGGAGGAGAGGAGAGGAGGGGGAGGAGAGGAGGGAGAGGAGAGGAGGGGAGGAGATTAGGGGGGAGGAGAGGTTGGGGAGGAGAGGAGGGAGAGGAGAGGAGGGGGAGGAGAGGAGGGGAGGAGAAGATGGGGAGGAGAGGAGGGAGAGGAGAGGGAGGAGAGGAGAGGAGGGGGAGGAGAGGAGGGGGAGGAGAGGAGGGGAGGAGAGGAGAGGGAGGGGGGGGGGAGGAGAGGAGGGGGAGGAGATTAGGGGGAGGAGAGGAGGGGGGAGGAGAGGAGGGGGGAGGAGAGGAGGGGGGAGGGGGAGGAGAGGAGGGGAGGAGAGGAGGGGGAGGAGAGGGGAGGGGAGGAGGGGGAGGAGAGGAGGGGGGAGGAGAGGAGGGAGAGGAGAGGAGGGGGAGGAGAGGAGGGGGAGGAGAGGATGGGGAGGAGAGGGGGAGGAGGGAGGAGGGAGAGGAGAGGAGGGGGAGGAGAGGAGGGGGAGAGGAGGGAGGAGAGGAGAGGGGAGGAGGGGGGAGGAGAGGAGGGGGAGGAGATTAGGGGGAGGAGAGGAGGGGGGAGGAGAGGAGGGGGGAGGAGAGGAGGGGAGGAGGGGGGAGGAGAGGAGGGGAGGAGAGGAGGGGGAGGAGAGGGGAGGGGAGGAGGGGGAGGAGAGGAGGGGGGAGGAGAGGAGGGGTGAGGAGAGGAGGGGGGAGGAGAGGAGGGAGGAGGGGGAGGAGGGGGAGGAGTGGGGAGGAGGGGGGAGGAGGGGGGAGGAGGGGGGAGGAGGAGGGGGGAGGAGGGGGGGTGAGGAGAGGAGGTGGGGGAGGAGGGGTACTCACCCTGGCTGCCCTGACAAGGTCATTGATCTTCTTGTGACACTGGACGCCTGCCCTTGCTGTCACGGCCACGGCGAGCCAAGCGGCCATTTTGACTGGTCTCCGGAGGGGGGGGGTGGGCCGTCTTTTGTGCTGCAACGTCGCTCGGCGTCACTGATGGCGCGCGTGTCCGTGACTGGTGACGCCGTCGCGAATGGCATCTCGCTGCTGCTAGCCCATTTCCGGCTGGAGAATTTGTGACGTTCCGGGGGTTCCGGCGCCGGAGTCATGTGCGCCGTTTATGCTGCCGGCTTCAGGCCACCGTGCCGATTCAGGGAGAATCCCGCCCTATGTGTCAGCTAAACTAAAATAAATGTCATTCCAACTTGTGAGTAACGTACAATACAGTTCCAGTTTTCACAGGGTGAGAACTTACTCTCTCACCCCTTATCTCATTATTATTCTTGGTCACTTTCTTTCTCTAGCCCTTGAGTGCGGTGATCTGTGCAGGGAGAAAATTCACCTCTGTTTTTGTTTTCTATTCCAGTGTTCTCTTCCCATAACTTGTGTTAAATTCCAGTTTATTCCATAATCTATTGCAACTTGAATGTGATCTCTGCATAATTGGATTGATACCCCTTTCTCTTTGACACTCTCCATTTGCAAATCATCTCGCTCAAATATCACTCAAAATAACATCATGCATGGACTTAAAATATCCTCCAGCTCCCCAAATTGTCTGTATCAATCTTGTGGATATTCCTCACCAGGTTTACTATCTACCAGGCCCTTACTTGTTCCTATCCAGCTAAATTACCCTGTCACTTTAATTGTGGTACAGTAAGAAGTCTTACAACACTAGGTTAAAGTCTAACAGGTTTGTTTCAAACACTAGCTTTCGGAGCACTGCTCCTTCCTCAGGTCACCGACGCACAGGTCACTGACACACAGGACACTGACACACACGCCACCCACACACAGGGGACGGATGGACAAGAATCACCACTCCAGGGGACCAAGGACTTTGGGTCGGATGAGGAGCACGACACTACGCCACTGCTATTTCCTACACCCTCCACCATCGCACAGACACTCACCTCGGTTGGGCACTTTAGCGATGAGGCATCTGGGACACTAACTGGTGCGCACAACACAGCCGTCCCGGTACAGCAGGTGGAGGCAGGAGCAGCCGAGGGGCCGGGCGGTCGGAGGGCAGCCCAGTACAAGCAACCATCTGCTGCCCAGATGGGTCCCTGGGTTCCTGGAGTTACCACACCCACCCATAGACCCATTCACCTGAAGAAGGAGCAGTGCTCCGAAAGCAGTGCTCACCCCAGTCCAACGCCGGCATCTCCACATCATGGCTACCATCGACACTTTAATTGTGCTCATTTTGACAGGTATCAGTGTGTTTGATTCAATCCCAATTATTTTAAAGTCAGTTTCTCTGTGGAATATGTGTCCGTGCCTTGATCACTTAGTGATGTTGTTTCACTCTGTTGCCCCATTGACCATTTCCGGCCATGCTGTTTGTCAAATAGTGTGCATGCATGTGGCCTGTTCTTCAATGCATAATGGTAATCCTGCCTATTAGTCACTTCACATGTAACTCATCTGCACACGCACGCAGTGCCCCCAATGTCATACCACACATTCTTGAACCTTTTGTCATCTTATCGAAAGATCGCAAAGTTGTTGCTTATCTCTCCACGTATGGTCTAGATACCTTGGAATGTGGCCAGAATATCAAACTTTGTTCTCTTGCGCAGTGGTTAGCACTGCTGCCTCATGGTGCCGAGGTCCCAGGTTCGATCCCAGCTCTGGGTCACTGTCCATGTGGAGTTTGCACATTCTCCCTGTGTTTGCGTGGGTTTCGCCCCCACAACCCAAAGTTGTGTAGGGTAGGTGGATTGGCCACGCTAAATTGCCCCTTAATTGGAAAAATGAATTGGGTACTCCAAATTTATTTTTTAAAAACTTTGTTCTCTTAAATAAAAGCATAGTCAAGGCCACAAGCATTACCAAGTGAAAAGTTTATCAATTTACAAGCCTCCTCTAGACTTTCCCCTTCATATTAATGCCAGATTGAAATATTCCATTGAATATTCCAAATATTCAATATTCCAAATCCCATTTCCTGTTTTGATTTCCTGTATCAATTGTGTACCCTCAATTACTTAATCCTCTCCCAACCGTGAGCCCAGGAGAAATCTTGCAGTCCAATAAAATATCTTCATGTTTAAAACAGAAATCAAATATTTCCATTTGATTCCAGGCAGTAATATTGTGATTGCTTGTTCTTTGTCTTAAATTACATCTTTTGTAACGTAACTTGCTAAATTACATCGGGCAAGATTCTCTGTTGGCCGACATATCGTAATGGCCGATCAGGAGAAGAATCCCCACCGAAGCCCAAATCATGGTGGCGCCGGTTTGACGCTGGTTTCTGAGTCTCCGCCGCCTCCGAAATGGCATCATTGCGTCGCGCGCTGCACGCCATTGGAACAGTGTTGGTGCATCACGGACAGCCCACCCCCGATGCTCCACCCCCAATGGGCCGTGTTCCCGACCATGCGGTTGGCATTTGGTCTGAGCGGTCGGGAACCTGGCATGGCAGCTGCGGACTTTGTCCAGCGTCACCACACTCGGTCGGGATTTGTACCGCTGGCTGGGTGGGCTTTCGTGAGGACTGGGGAAACTGGTGGAGGGTGGCCAGGGGATGTCCTGTGGGGCCGTATTTGGCAGGTCGGGTCCACACACAGCCAGTGCCATGTTGTACGGCGCGACCACTGCAGGTCTTTCGGCGTGCGCATGCGTGGTTACGATCCTGCCATTCTCTGACCATTTTTGGCGCGGGAGCTGGGGATTTTACCCAGCGCTGCTGCCTGCACCTCACCGGTCCCAGAATCAGTGACAGAGTGGTGCCGATTTTGGCATTGTAAAACGCCACAGTTCCCACACCGGCGTTGGCACTTAGCCACAGAAACGGAGAAGCAAGCCCATTGTCTGTCTACATCCCAGAATCGTCCCAAATTCAAACAACAATGTTGTTGGCTTTCAGATTTTTATTCATGTCCAGTTCATCTCTTCTTTGTCTTAAGTTGTAGAATCTCTTCTTCAAAAAAGATGCTTTGTCCTTGTCCTGTGCGAGTACCTGTAAGAAATGGGTGTTTATAAATGGGTGTGTAAATAAACATCTGTAGTGAGAGTACCTCTAAGAAATAGGTGTTTATTACTGCAGTGATGTCAGAGAGTGGGTGGAGCTGGGCTGTCCATCAGCTTTTCACTTTCGCTTTAGGCTTTTTCCTGCAGGGTGGGTTTGGTTTCATTTTAGTTTTGGAGAAGCTGCAATCACAGCAGGATGTGTGTGGAATCTCTACAAGCGTATGAGTGTCCATTTGCTGATTTCAACGTGGTAACTGTTCTCAGTAGTGAAGTTAAACCTGAGGTGCTTGGGTTAACGGTTTTGTCTTTAAGCCTTATGGATATTAAAAGGAAAGCTTAAAGGATTACTTAGTGTTGTAGTCTTTGGGGGTTGTATTTGAATTGATGGTTGCTAAGATGTTCACTGTATATTTTTAAAAGGTTAACTTGAGTTCATTGAATAAACATTGTTTTGCTTTAAAAAATACTTTTCCATTTCTGTTGTACCACACCTGTAGAGTGGGCCGTGTGCTCCCCATACCACAATCTATTAAAAGTTGTGGGTCAGGTGAGCTCCGTGATACACTTTGGGGTTCTCTAAACCGTGGCCCATAACAGTCCTTATGTCAATGGACACCAGATAAACTGCAAATCTTGTTCCATTTGCAGTTACCTGTAAAGTAAAACACAAAATGGCTTACTGCAAAATGGGTTAATTAATCAGAACATACCTGACAATTCAAACTTAAAATTTATAATTCCCAATTCTTGTTAAATACATCTTCAGCTGTTAACAAGCAAAGTTAATTCTCTGCTCGCTGGAAAAAGGGGTGGAATAAAAGTTTACAACTGGACTTCATTACATCACCACCTCTTTGTTTTGACCTAAGAGAAAACATGATCAGGGGACCCGTTTTCTTTAACAATCGCTACTTTACACCCCGATCTCAGAATTTTCCCGTCTTTCTTCATGTATTAATTGTGTTTTGAATAATTTTTATTTGAACCTGACAAGAAGTTTTAACTCAAGATCAATCCACACGGGATTGGCAATAATCGTTTTGGATATTCCAAACTCCAATCAATCCTATTGAATTAAAATGATCTCACTCTTGCATGTGTGAATTTGTATCTGGATTAAAATTCCCACATGTTGATCAAAAATATCCTGGAATCATGCCTCTGGCCAGAAAAAACAGGTCTCCAGGTTTTGTTAACGCTTTGCTCAAAGTTTTAAATTTTGACAGAAAACATAAACACTTGAAACAGACACACATGAATCTCATTCACACACAAACAGCAAAACATATCAAATACTATAAACCAACAAATAAATTACGGCAATGTCCTTCTGTTTCTATTGTAACAAGCCATGAATGTCTTAATTTTAAAAAACTCCAAACATGGTTAAATCCCTACAAAGATGAAACTTACCGATAACATGACTCTGCAACACCCACATATTCTCTTCCTCGTGAAATTCAAACAGTTAATCATTTCTGTTTTTAACTGCCGTCATTATAAATCAACGCTTAAACCTTATTTCGAGTAATTTAGACACAGGTTTTCTCGGCAATTAAAAAAACAATTAATTGCCTGCTGAAATAGTTAACTTCAGTTCTCCAATTTTATTTTCCTATAAAGAAATATTAACATTTCATCTGTAACTTGTTTCGGGTGAATTCAAATTGAACCACTGCCAAACTGATCCTGACACTGACCAGACAACACAAGCTGGTATTTCTCTTGTCAGGATCTGTTTGAGCATTATTTTTATTTCCCAGACCCTTTCAAGGGTTTTCCAGCTAATTTCTACTCTTTTTTAATTAACAATTTTATTGAGGTATTTTTGGCATTGTAAACAGTTACAGTGTACAGTAATGTGCAAATATCAACCCAAAACAGAAACATAGTGCAAAAGACCAATCCTCTCATACACAGTACCCACCTATTTATCCCTCCATTTCTACTCTACGCCCCCCCCCCCCCCCCCCCCCCCCTCCCTTGCTGACGTTTAATTCCCTGCAAAGAAGTCGATGAATGGTTGCCACCTTCGGGCGAACCCTAATACAGATCCTCTCATGGCGAACTTAATTTTTTTCCATCCCTAAAAAGCTCAACATGTCCGAGAGCCATGCTTCGGTCTTCGGGGGCTTTGAGTCCCTCCATGCCAGCAGTATACTTCGCCGGGCTACCAGGGAAGCAAAGGCCAAGACGTTGGCCTCCCCCTCCTCCTGGACCCCGGGTCTTCTGAGACTCCAAAAATTGCCACCACTGGACTCATCACCACCCTAGTTTTCAGTACCTGGGACATGGCATCTGCAAATCCCTCCCAGTATCTCCTAAGTTTTGGACATGCCCAGAACATGTGGACGTGGTTCACTGGCTCTCCTGCACACCTAGCGCACTTGTCCTCCACCCCAAAAACTTTACTCATCCTGGCCACTGTCATGTGGGCCCGGTGGACGACCTTGAACTGAATCAGGCTGAGCCTGGCACATGTTGCAGTTGAATTTACCCTACTCAGGGCTTCCGCTCATACCCCCCTCCTCCATCCCCTCGCCGAGTTCCTCGTCCCACTTGAGCTTCAGTTTCTCTGTCTGAGACTCCTCCCCTTTCATAAGTTCTTGGTAAATATCCGAGACTTCCCCCTCTCCTACCTCTCTCCTAGAGACTACTCTGTCCTGGATCCCATTTGGTGCGAGGCGTGGGAAGGATGGGACCTGTCTGCGTATAAAGTCACGCACTTGCAAGTACCGAAAGTCATTCCCTCTTACTAGTCCGAATTTCTCCTCTAAGGCCCTCATGCTCGAGAAGCTCCCCCACAAGAACATATCCCCCATCCTTCCCACCCCCTCCCACTGCCACGCTTGTAATCCACCGTCCATACTCCCAGGGGCGAATCGGTGGTTGTCGCATAATGGAGACCAGACCGATGCTCCCACCTCCCCTACATGCCTCCTCCACTGGCCCCAGATCCGCAGGGCTGCCACCACTACCCGGCTGGTGGAGTACCTGGCCGGCGGGAGCAGTAGGGGGGCTATGACCAGGGCTGCCAAACTGGTGCCCCTGCACAAAGCCGCCTCCACTCGCCCCCAAATAGACCCCGTACCCACCATCCAACTCCTTACCATGGCTATGTTGACCGCCCGGTAGTAGTTACTGAGGTTCGGCAATGCCAGCCCCCCCTCGCTACGGTTCCCCTCAAGCATCGCTTTCTTCACCTGCGGGGACTTCCCCGCCCAGACAAAGCCCATAATAATCTTGTTGACCCTTTTGAAGAAGGACCGTGGGATGAAAATCGGGAGGCACTTGAAGTTAAAACTCACCACTATTCTTAGAATTCCCCCTATACCAAAAAAAGGTCGATATTCTAAATGGTGAACAGGGATTCTCACTCCCTGACTCCGATGCAGGCTTCTGTGGGTGCTATTCAGGTCAAACTATCTTTTCAAGTTATCCCCCGGTATAACCCATACCTTCACCGAAGAATTTTACCTACTTACCCCTTAATAGCATCGATGTCCTGGGTCCTGCGTTATTAAGGAAGTGAAGTAAACTAATAACCACTTTTTCAGGTTAAGTTATTTTTATTATTATATTTTTTCTTTTAAAAGCTGCAAACACTTTCTTTACAGAAAGGAAAAAAGATCTTGCTTCTGGCTGCTGCTGGTTGGTTGTACAGACCTTCAGGCCCACCTTGACAATCGATCTTCTTAAAATCTGGTCTTCTTGAGTTGTATTCGCTGGTGAACTCGGTTGCTGTGTCCTGTCCTTCCCATGTACCGAGCTGTGAGAGCTGGCTCTGGCTCTGCTCTCCTGTACCCTTTCTTCCGGTTGTTTATATTCTCTTTCGAAGAGTTATTAAGTTTTAACGACTTTATTGTAAATGAGCTTGTTTCACTTTGATAGTTTAAAAGTATCTTTGATGTAAACATTTTACTACAACTAATTATTCATTTTGGGCATATCGTCTCCTCTCAGATCTGATTAAACAATGCTTTGGTTTCAATAGGTGTTACTTTTATTTCTGTGATTTCGAATCGTTTAATTTTCCAATTGTCCCCAGCTCATAACTTTGCCTTTGATTTTGACTTAAATGATGTTTCTCGTAGACAGTTCGTCTCCAATTTTCTTTTAATTGCCTTGATGTTCATTGAATTTTACACTTTAGAATTGACACCAAATTCGACTGAGCATCATCGATCCTTTCCAGCTGTTTACTAAGAGAGTTTATTTCAATTAAGGTGTGAAACTTTGCTTTTAGCTGTATGCTAAAATTTAACTTGGTTATGACTTGAAAGACTTGCCTGTTTTAAACATTTGTCACTTAATGCAATTGAAACTCTCATCCATGCTTTTCCAGATGATTCCTGAGATAGTTACATTCCATGAAGGTGTGAGCCATTGTTTTAGCTTACCACATGAAACCTGTGTGTTTGCTAAACCTGCTTGTGAGCAAGAATCTGCATTTTACAACCCTGCTCTTTGAAGCTGCTATTAAACTTTTGTGGGATCTTTCCCTGTATCCTCTCAAACCAGATATTGCCAGACTTCTATGTTTCAAATGACACATTTTTCTGTATTTTCAAGAACACACTGAAAAATAAACAGGAATCTTAGGAGGATTGTCATCTTTACCGTCTGCACTCTCCCCGCAGGTGATAGCGGGAGTGCAGCCCATCTCCTAAACTCGCTCTTCATTTGCTCCACCACTCTGGTCAAATTTAGCTTATACAGCCTGCCCCAGTCTTGTGCCACCTGTATCCCTAAGTATCGGAAACTTTCTCCGACCATCCTAAATGGCAGCCCCTGTTCTCCTGGTCCCTCACCTGCACTACAAACATCTCACTCTTAGTCATGTTCAGTTTGTACCCTGAAACCTGCCAAATTCTCTCAATATTCCGAGTATACTGTCCATCCCAGCCAGGGGGTCTGCTACGTACAGGAGCAGGTCGTCCACGTACAGCGAATACCCTGTGCTCCACCCCTCCCCTCCCCTGATTATTCCCTTCCAACCCCTAGCAGCTCTCAGGGCAATCGCCAGAGGTTCTATGGCCAATGCAAACAGCAACGGGGGGAGTGGACATCTTTTGATGTTGTCCTATTCGTCCTCACGCTAGCTTTTGGGGCCTGGTACAATAGTCTAACCTAGTCAACAAAGCTTTTCCTTAACCCAAACCCTCCGAGTTCCTCCCACAAATAGTCCCACTCCACCCGGTCAAACGCCTTCTCGGCATCCATTGTCACCAGTGCCTCTACCTCTCTGCCCTCCGGGGGCATCATGATCACATTGAGTAGTCTTCTCAAGTTGGCTATCAGCTGTCTGCCTTTAACAAACCCTGTTTGGTCTTCCCCGATTACCTCCGGGGCACAGTCCTTAATTCTAAGAGCCAAGACCTTAGCCAGGAGCTTGGCGTCGACGTTGATCAGGGAGATTGGTCTGTGTGACCCACATGTTTCCGGGTCTTTATCCCGTTTTAATATCAGCAAAATGGTAGCCTGTGACATCGTCGGGGGTAGATTCCCTCTGTCCCTCGCCTCGTTAAATACCCTAGTCAGCACCGGCCCCACTATCTCCAAGAACTTTTTTTAGAACTCCACTGGGTATCCATCCGGCCCCGGGGATTTACCCGACTGCATGGCCTTCAAGCTCCCCAGTACTTCCTCAGCTATGATCGGGGCCCCCAGTCCGTCTACCAGCCCCCTACCACTTTTGGGAAGATCAGTCCGTCTAAGAAACGCTTCATCTCCTCCGGCTCCCCAGGGAGTTCCGAGCTATAGAGCTTGCTGTAAAACTCCCGAAACACCTTGTTCAGTCCTGACGGGTCATCCACTCTGTTCCCCATACCGTCCACTACCCTGCCTATTTCTCTGGCCGCCTCCTTCCTCCTGAGTTGCTGCAGCAAGCATTCTACTAGCTTTCTCCCCATGCTCATAGACCACACCCTTTGCCTTCCTGAGTTCCACTGCTTTACTCATGGCCAACACTCCCAGCTCGGCCTGCAGTCTCTGCCTATCTCTAAGTAGGTCCTCCTTCGGGGCCTCTGCGTATTCCCCTATCTGTCCGGTGGATCTCCTTGACCAGTCTGTCCATTTCCACTCTGTCCGTTCTATCTCTGTGGGCCCGACTGAAATCAGCTCCCCCCCTACCAACGCCTTTAGCGCCTCCCACAGGGTTGCTGCTGAGACTTCCTCTGTGTCATTAACCTGCAGGTAGTCCTCCATGCACTTCCGCAGTCTCTCGCACACCCCCTCCTCCGCTAGCAATCCTATGTCCAACCTCCATTGCGGGCGCTGGTAGCTCCCTTTGCAGACCTGATGGTCAACCCAGTGTGGGGCATGATCTGAGATGGTGATCGCCGAGTACTCCGTGTTTTTTACCCTGCCTACACAGTCCCTGCTCATGATGAAAAAAATTGATTCTAGAGTATACCTAATGAACGTGCGAGTAGAACAAATACTTCCTCCCCATCGGTCGTCTGGCTCTCCGTGGGTCTTCCCCCCCCCACCCCCCCCCCCCACCCCACCAATCTGCTCCATGAACCCCCTCAGTTCCCTTACCATCGCTGGGAGCCTACCCGTTCTGGAGCATGACTTGTCTAGTCCGGGGTCGAGGACCGTGTTGAAGGCCCCCCCGCCATGATCAGCTTGCGTGAATCTAAGCCTGCGATTTTCCCCACCACCCTTTTAATGAAGTCAGCGTCGTCTCAATTTGGAGCATATACATTCACCATGACTACCCTCACCCCCTCAAGCGTACCACGGACCATAAGAAATCTACCCCCTCCGTCTGCAATTGCGCCCTCCGCCTCAAATTTAACCCATTTATTAATCATGATTGCCACCCCCCTGGACTTAGAGTTCAAGCCCAAGTGGAAGACCTGGCTAATCCAGCCCTTCCTTAGCCTGGTCTGGTCAGTCACGTTCAGATGTGTCTCCTGCAGCATGATTACGTCCGCCTTCAGAGCCCGCAAATGCGTGAACACACGCGTCCTCTTGACTGGCCCTGATATTCCAGGTGATCAGCCTGGTTGGAGGGCACCTGCACCCCCCCACCCCCCTTGCCGATCAACCATCCCCCTTCTTGTGCCCGCCCCCAGCCCATGTGCCGCGCCCCCCCCAGTTCGCCTCTTGGTAGTTCCCACCCCTGACCTCCGCTCTGTTACCTACTTTAGATCCCTCCCATGTCAGCAGAATAACTTCCCCCCCCTCCTCCCCCTAGCAACAACACCCCTCTGTAACCCAACCCCTGCCATATACTGGCTGTATGCATCCCCCTCACCTGACTCCCTTGACTAGCTTCCTGCTAGCCCGGTGACTCATCCCTCCGGCACCCACTTGTCTCATTCCCATTGTTCCCCCAAGTTCAACCCCCCTCCCCACCCATCCACACCCATACCCCTGATGTGTCCTGCTCGAGCAGTCTCTCTCTCTGCAATACAGGAGATCAAACAACGAACATGGGCAATGAAACAAAGACCCGAGACCACTCCAGCTGTAATGCTGTTCCATTTGTGTAAACAGATGAGTGATACCGATCACCCCTTTCTGCGCATTAGTAATAAAAACACACAGCAACACAGTACCCGCGTCACCTCTCTATATCCAATACCTTTAACCCCCTTTGCTTCCCGGCCAAATTTCTGTCCCATTGGAAGCTTCAAAAAGAAAAAAGCACAAAGAAAACCCAAAAGAGAGAGGGGGCGGGGGCGGGGGTGGGGGCGGGGGTGGGGGCGGGGGTGGGGGCACCCCCCTCCCCCCATCATAGTCATAGAATTTACAGTACAGAAGGAGGCCATTCGGCCCATCGAGTCTGCACCGACTCTTGGAAAGAGCACCCTACCCAGGCCCACATCTCCACCCTATCCCCATAACCCAGTAACCCTACCCAACACTAAGGGCAATTTTGGACACTAAGGCAATTCAGCATGGCCAATCCACCGAACCTGCACATCTTTGGACTATGGGAGGAAACCGGAGCACCCGGAGGAAACCCACGCACACACAGGTAGAACATGCAGACTCCACACAGACAGTGACCCAAGCGGGGAATCGAACCTGGGACCCTGGAGCTGTGAAGCATTTGTGCTAGCCACTATGCTACCATGCTGCATTGTACCCATAAGCAGCGAAAACGCAAAACAGAAACTACAAAGTACCTGTGAAGCAGCATAAAATAGAAACTCAGTCCAGGAAAACTAGAAGTCCCACAAACAATAATGCTCAGACTCTGACTTTGGTCCGTGGGCCCTCAGTTCGGCACCAGTCCCTGATCCTTTGCGAACTCCATCGCCTCATCGGGGTCCATAAAGTAGTAATGCTGGCTCTGGTGTGTGACCCACAGCTGTGCCGGGAAAAGCAGACCGAACTTCACGTGCTTTTTGAACAAAATCTCTTTAACTCTTTTAAAGGCTGCTCGCCGCCAGGCCACCTCCTGACTCAGGTCTTGATAGATGGGTAGGACATTGTTGCTCCATGTACAGCTCTTTGTATTCTTTGCCCACTGAAAGACCCGCTCCCTGTCTGAGAACCTGTGGAACCTGACCACCACTGGTTGGTTGGGGAGGGGGGGGGGGGGGGGGGGGGGGGGGCTGCCTCACCTGCACTCTGTGTGCCCCATCCAGCTCCAGCGGTCGCGGAAAGGAGTTAGCCCCCATTAGCTGCTGCAACAGGTCTGCCACAAACGTCGTGGCGTCCGCACCTTCGACCCCCTCTGGGAGGCCAATTACTCTCAAATTTTGTCTGCGGGTTCTGTTTCCCAGGTCTTCAAGCCTGTCAAGCAGCCTTCTTTGTCGCTCCTTCAACCCATCTATCTCTATTGCAGCGATCGTTTGTGCGTCCGCCTGTTCCTCCGCCGCTTGCTCCAGCTCCTTGACCTTTTTGTCCTGGGCCTCGAGCCTTTGGTTCACTTCTCCACCGCTTCATATCTTCAAAACTTCCCTTTATGACCTGCAGCATATTGTCCAGCGCTGCTTGGATCGTCTGGCCCGTGGTCCATACATCAGCCACCTATGGTTCCGGGTCAGTTCCCAGACCACTTTGTCTCTGCCCTTCTTTTCCTCCTTTCACTGCTTTCTGCTCTTTGTTTCCATACAGCTCCGCACGCTTCAATCAGCAACTTTGTGGCTGTCTTTTCTAGCGCTCAAAAGTTCCAAAAAGTCGGGAAACCAAGTCCAAAACGCCACCAAATGTGAGACTCACTCCCTCATAGTCGCCACCAGAAGTCCCTAATTTCTACTCTTTTTTTTAATATAAATTTAGAGTACCCAATTATTTTTTTCCAATTAAGGGGCAATTTAGCGTGTTCAATCCATCTACCTTACACATCTTTGGGTTGTGGGGGCGAAACCCATGCAAACACGGGGAGAATGTGCAAACTCCATACAGACAGTGACCCAGAGCCGGGATCGAACCTGGGACCTCAGCGCCGTGAGACTGAGACTGCAGTGCTAACCCACTGATCTAATTTCTACTCTTAAATAGTATTTCTAACTCCAGGCCTGCAGGTCACAGATCATATCGTAAAGAAAGCTAGGCGTCACCCAATTTCTACACACATTCACAGATCTGCAGGACTATTATCTCGCTTCTGCCAACCCACTCTTTCCTGTGCAGTACTTACGGCTTCTACTATCATTAGCTTTTGTTGTTCTACCTACAAGGACAGTGCTCCACTCTTGTGGGGCACCGACCTGCGTCAATAAATTAGCTATTGAGCCGAAACACGAGTCCGCCTCATTCCATCCTGGAATACAATACGTCTTAGGTTCAGGCTCCTCAGGTGTCTGTCCCTTTATCTTAAACATTACTCCCAAATCCTGTTCATGACGCTAAATTTGTCTTGGATTGCTCCAAGGGTTCTTTATGATTTGGACACAATGTATTAAAGAAAACTATGACAGAAGTTTGTCCACTCTACTTTATTAGCAAAAATAATACAAAGAAGAATATAATATAAGAATATAAGATAAGGATATCAAATAAGAATATAAAACAAGAATCTCACGTCTTTCTGCTCGTTGGGGACCCCAGGGGTCAACGTCAGCTTCGAGATTCGGTTCCTGGCACGACTCTGGGCTGAGGTGAAGTCCAGTGAACAAGCAAAAAGGCCTGATATTTTATACAGTGAAGTAAAAGGGTCTAATAGATAAGCAGTTGGGAAAGTCAGTAAGGTGTTGCAAATAGTTGGACAAATGAAGTATTAAACAAGCATAATGTGGCATGAGAACGCCAGAGTTTGAACATCTGATGGTCCAGTAAACATCCTGGCCATAGAAGCCTGCCAAGTATCCTTACAGTGAACAGAATTAATCCATTCCTCACAGCACGTTCCAGTGCAACCAGTGGGGATTGTAATGTATGGACTGGATTCTCCGATTCTGTGGCTACATCCGGAGGATGTGACTGGTCTTACGACCAAAATGTCAGCACCGCCCCTGCACCGGTGCTCCATCCGGTATGGGGCCAGTAGCCGGCCACGTAAAGGCCCCGGCTTTACCTGCCGATATGGAAGCAGAATGGATGTGTCCATGGCTGTGTATGTGCACGGTGGAGGCCGTAAAGCATGGTGCCAGCCGCTCACGGAGCCAGTCTTCCAAAAACTGCCCCACTGTAACCCCCCACCCCACCCCCAGACCATCACCCATCCGTCCCCCAACCCCTGCCAAAGTGCCACATGCCATCGCAATGGCTAACCCCCCCCCTCCAACCGACTGTGGTGGCGCTGGACACAGTCCACAGCCGCCACGCCAGGTTCACGAAAATTGAGAGGACACGTGTCCAATGCCGTCGGGAATCAAGGGAGGGCCTCAGGTGACTTTATGAGGCTGTCCCAATGGCGTGCGGCGTACTCGAAGCAGCCCGGGATAGAAGAAAGCCGACAGCCGCCGCTGTCCGCGGTGCTGGGACACCGGTAACAGAGTCATGAGCGATGTGGGCAACACCGCAAGGAATGGCCAGCAGTGCTGAAAATAACTGCACAACCACCTCAGGACGGTTAGGGTGAGTAGGCAGCACTGTGCCCCTAGCACCAACCCCCCCCTCCCATCCACCCTTAACCCCACGTCTCCAGCGTTTCCCCCCCCCCCCCCACCCCATCAGGAGGGCGCCAAATCCCCACTCTGCATCACATGCCAGCACCCATTCCAGCCACATGGCCCAGTCACAGAGGGTCATCACTGAGAGCAATCTGCGGCATTGCCTGGGTGCTGGCCGATGTTGCAGGCACAGAGGGAGGTGGCCCAGTCTCAGAGGGATTTGGTGCAGTCACTGGCTGGTGTGGCACAGACCCAGAAAGTGTTGGCACCGTCGCTGGGTGATGTAGTGCAATCCCAGAGAGAGGTGGTCCACTGCCTGTTGCTATGGGCCAGGGTTTAGAAAACTCCAAGGTATATCATGGAGTCACCTGACCTACAACTGTTTATTGAGCTGGGTTATGATGAGTACAAGGGCCTGTCTTTCAGGTGTTATTCAACAGAGGCCATAAACACTTTTAATTAAAAACAAGCTTTATTCGATGAATTTAGTTAACATTTTTATAAACACACACAGTAAGCATTTTTACCAACTTCAAACATAAATAACGCACACAGCTACAGTAATCTATGTATAACCCGTAATAAATTTCCCCCTTTAGCTGTTCCAATTTAATAACAAGATCCCAGAAACCAGAAACCCCTTTCAAAGGTGTGGCCCAGCACACAGCACTCAAGACCTGGTATGAATGCTCTTGTGTCCTTTCCAAAACAGCGGTTTTGAATTCCTTCCAGAAAACAGTTATTTCTTTTCAAGTTATCAAGCAGTCGAGAAACAGCTTTGAAAATGCAGATACAGAGACACTTCTTTTCCACCTGTGCAGTTCAAAAACCAGTTCAAACTCAAAGCGAACATAAAGCTCAGAGCCACAGCCCAGCTCCACCCACACAATGACATCACTGAAGCCATGTGATAAGACAAAAACACTTCTTAAAGGGACACTCCCCTGACACTGTGCTCCATGGACCCAAGAATGGAAACCCTAGTCGAGACGAGAGCAGGCCACCGGGACAGGCAGTACCAGGCGGCGGGGGAACCGAACCTCAGGAATTAGCTCAGCTCACACCCCATCCCATGGAGTAGCCCAGGGGCCATCAGGCATAAAGAGGGAGGAGGAGGCAATGGAACCCGTACGTGTGCCTCCTGTAACGGAGGTGCTACGGACATCCCCTCTTCTGTCCCTAGTGCATCACATGGACAGCGGGCAGAACAGGGCGGCACCACACCATCTGGGATACACGAGCAGCAGCTAGGCCCATCCAGGCCTGGTCGTCCCAGAAAACAGCAACCTAAGGGGATCCTTCACAGCAGGGTACCTCTGCTCCTGATACACTGCCTGGGGATCCACCTAGGCACAGCATTAGGCCCCGTAAGGTCCATATGATACACACCAGTTAGGTTAGCACAGATGCAGCATAAAGATAGCGATAGGGCACATACCTGTATATATATGTTCACAATAAACACATGTTTCACTACATTACAACCTGTCTCAGTGCTCTGCCAGAGGGTGTGAGGGATGGGCTGGACTGAGCTGGGCTGACTGCAGAGGGGGTGCTGGGTGCAGGTAGGAGTCACGGAGGGTGTTGCAAGGGTGGGGGAGGGGGTGTGGGTGGCGCAAGGAGGGGTGTTCATGGGAGGGGTTAGTCGGCTAGGGGGCAGTGGAGGTGGGATGGGATGTCCGTGTTGCTGGCCAGTCCCCCGAGTCGGTGAAGCCGGAGCCGATTAGAGAATCCCTTGCACGTCGGCCCAGGCACAGAAGTTGTGCGGCCTCCCATGCCAGTCTGAGCCCTATACCCTGCTCATCCTTCCCCTCCCCCACATCCTCCTACGTCGCACGGGGACTGATGTTCATCCTCCTCCAGCATGTTGTCCCTCTGCTGCGCGATGTTGTGGAAGACACAGCAGGCCACCACAATGTGGGAGACCCTCCTAGCACTATACTGAGGGCCCCTCCTGAGCGGTCCTGCCACCTGAACTGCATTTTCAGGATGCGGAAGCACCGCTCGATCATGCCCCTGGTTGCTGCTTGGGCATCGTTGTACCGGATAGGCATCATCAGCCACGACCACAGCAGATAACCCCTGTCGCCCAGGAGCCAACCTCCCAGCCGGAGGGAGAACCTTGAAGAGGCCAGGAAACATTGAGTGTGGCAGGATGTCGTGCATGATGCATGACGTGCATCTCATGGTCTCACATGAGCTGCACGTTCATCGAGTTGAACCCTTTCTGTTTGTGAAGATCGGCCTGTCATCTGGAAGTACTCGTAGGGCAACATTCACCCGTCGATCACCACCTGGACCTGAGGGCTTCTCGGCCCTGTGCACCGAGGTCTGTGAGATCCCAGACAGGTCCCCATTGCTGGTTGAATTCTAATAACCATTATCAACAGGGGTAAAAGACTAACATGTTAGCATAGTGCATATCCCCGTGCCCAGCCAGGTCCAGCGGGCTGCATGGTGGCCCCAGTTGGCACTGCGGACCCTTTCCCTGCATGTTCCCCTCCCCCCCCTCTTTCTCCCTCATCTTCGCACCCCTGGCCTCCGTCCAGTCACCTTTCCTGATTTCGGCATTGGCTGACATAGAATCCCGCCCCGTGATTGTGGGACTGAAGTTTTGCCAAAACCTGAGCATCAGCCCCTTCAAATCCCCTATTCTCATCTTCGCGTTAGATCTCGTGAGACGTGGTGAGCCGGGTAGATCCCAGAAGAGGGATCTCCCGGCACCTGTCGGCCTGGCCACGTTGCTTTTCAGGTGCAAACCTCGCCCATAGAGAGAGAGGCATAGGAATAGTTAGAGGAACAAGCTCAGAGAGCTGGAGACAGTCAACTAATACAAGCTCACAGCAGTTCAAGAAGGCCTTCACCACCACCCTCTCAAGAGAAAGTAGGAATGGGCAATAAACGCTGGCCCTGCCTGCAATGCCTAGATGCCAAATTTTAAACAGGTAATCCCAAGTATACCTTTGAATGAGGCCCTGATTTAGTGAAACTACAAACACAAGGAGTGGCATTCTCCGTTTGTTGACGCCAACATTTGTTGAATTTGTGGACTTTCACAACAGAAAGACTGGCGCCACACCTGGACCGTTTCCGCTACCATTAAGGGGCTAACACCAACGTCGCATGGAACACAATCGAATCCAATGAAAAACAGTGCGGGATTCACCGGGTCCATGATTGACACACGGGAGGCTGACAAGCTGCAGCCACAGATACACATTGCACTCCCATACACACTTATCCCAGCCAACAAGATGGCACTGGTTGTGCTGGAGTGTGCCCTTACAGCTGATTGGTGAGCTGGAGGCCCACCTCTATGACCCGTGGCCCTAAGTTCAAAGTGGGCTGTTAGCGGTGTGCGCAACTGCCTGGCTGCTTTGCTGGCTACAGCAATGGTGTTCCCTGGCCGTCCACCACGACCCTACAGCCCACCCCCTGGCCACTCCCCGCTACTCCCCCCCCCGGCTCTGGTAGCAGTCCCCTGACCAGAGGCACAACTGTCAGCAAACTATGGCGATGTTGGACATTTTCCATACCCCCTCTCTCTCCCTCAGCATCCACCACACCGGTTTCACGATTTTTAAAAGCACAAGTGAACCGCCATGAACTCGACCCATCGGAGGCAGAGAATCGGGGAGGCCGCGGAGAATACCAGGTCAGGCCCGCTAATGATATGCAAGCGGTATCTACTGTATATGCGTTCCGGAACGGATTGAAGCCGCTGTCGAGGAGCTGGAGCATTGCAATTTGGTGTCAAATCAGCGCCTGCCGCGATTTTGGCGTCGGAACTGATTCTCCACCCAATTACCTTTCCCGATTTCAGTGTCGGCTAACGGAGAATCCCACCCAAAGGTTTTGTCTGCTGTCTGCCAAAAGCAGGGGATTATAAACAGAGCTAAGCACTCCCACAGCAAAAAAGGCTCTGAGAAAAGCTCTGCTGTCCTATCCAATCTAATTAAAAATGGTGATGGACAACTAACTGAAGAATCCATGGATAGTCCGATCATTAACATCAACTAAGCTGTTCCAGTACAGCTGTGAAAATTTCCCCTTATGTCTTCTTCTAAGTCATTAGCAGAGTGATTGAAGAGGTTATTGATACTTCCATCAAACAACATTAATACACTGCTCAGTGATGCTCAGTTCAGGTTCCAAAAATGGAGATATTAAGATGGACGACCAAAATGGAGCTTTTCAAAGAATTTAGGAGTGAGTTACTCTTTCCAACTGTTGGGAAAAATGTGGCAAGGTTAATAGTCTGGCAGCATTGGCTGCATGATAACATACACAACTGCAGGCAGGGGATAGATGATGGTTCGCCCTTTTGCCATCTCCCGACTGACCCAAAAAGAAAGTGTTTTAACCCCTTGAGTGCTGTGACTTTCAAGAACAGGCAGAGATAGGTTTTTGCAGAAGTTTTAAAAATAGGAAGAACAAATGTTTATTTCTCAGCACTCAAATGTATTCACAACAAAACCTACTCACACACGTACAGAGACTGACACACACAGGCATGAGAAAAGGTGATGACAAAAGAGGTAGCATGCAAAACAAAGAACAAAGAACAAAGAAAAGTACAGCACAGGAACAGGCGCTTCGGCCCTCCAAGCCTGCGCCGATCATGCTGCCCGCCTAATCTAAAATCTTCTACACTTCCGGGGTCCGTATCCCTCTATTCCCATCCTATTCATGTATTTGTCAAGATGCCCCTTAAACTATCGTTCCTGCTTCCTGCTTCCACCACCTCCTCCGGCAACGAGTTCCAGGCATCCACTACCCTCTGTGTAAAAAAACTTGCCTCGTACATCTCCTCTAAACCTTGCCCCTCGCACCTTAAACCTATGCCCCCTAGTAATTGACCCCTCTACCCTGGGGAAAAGCCTCTGACTATCCACTCTGTCTATGCTCCTCATAAGTTTGTAGACCTCTATCAGATCGCCCCTCAACCTCCATCGTAGAATCCCTGGAGCAAAAATCCAGTTTGGCTTTTAAAATCAGGAGGTATATGACAAGCCCTAATTCTCTACCAGCTTGTGAATTCTAAACAGAGCCCTTCCTTTCCTTGGTGCTGTCTATCTCCTCTGAGTCTGCTCATCTAACTGACTGATCTCAAAATGTGTGTTCAGAAATGTTGCTTATCACAGCTTTGTTTCTCTCAGATGACCATAGTATCTGTTTTCCATTATCCACACATGTGGTCCTTACTGACTTATTTTTTTTTTTAAATTTAGATTACCCAATTATTTTTTCCAAATTAAGGGGCAATTTAGTGTGGCCAATCCACCTACTCTGCACATTTTTGGGTTGTGGGGGCGAAACCCACGCAGACACGGGGAGAATGTGCAAACTCCACACGGACAGTGACCCAGAGTCGGGATCGAACCTGGGACCTCAGCGCCGTGAGGCAACTGTGCTAACCACTAGGCCACCGTGCTGCCCTGTCCTTACTGACTTGAGCATTGACACACAATAGAGTTTACATTTTAGCCCTTTGCATCTCCTTATGATAGAATGGGTTTCTCCTTCTCCTCACATATTCCAATCAAGAAATCTTCAGGGCCATTGTGAACTAGCTTCTGCAGGAACTTAAACAAAGGCAGCTGGGCAGCATGGTGGCGCAGTGGTTAACACTGCTGCCTCACGGCGCCAAGGACCTGGGTTCGATCCCGGCCTTGGGTCACTGTCCTTGTGGAGTTTGCACATTCTCTCTGTGTCTGCGTGGGTTTCTCCTCCATAACCCAAAACGATATGCAGGCTAGGTGAATTGGCCATGTTAAATTGCCCCTTAATTGAAAAAAAAGAATTGGGTACTCTAAATTTAAAAAGAAACAAAGGCAGCCATTAAATCCAAATGGAAATATCTATTGTACTTTAAATGCCTTAATGGATTGTCCCTAAAGGTAATTTGCATTTTAAGATCCTGTCAAGCCAAGCAAGCTAACTTCCAACTTTATGTGGTTCCATGTATATTGGCCAGGAAGAAAGAAGGACATCTGATCTCTCAATTCCATCTTGTTTCAAATCGGATTGTCCATTGTCCATTTCGTTTTTTCAAAGTGAAGTATCCATTTTCCATAAAGCCACATGTATAATTGCTTGGGCATGACAACACATTTTGCTCGCAGGAAGGGTGTCCCTTCAAGTCCTATGCCCACTCACAGTGGCTGAACTGGGCGAAATGGGCAGAGGACATGTCAGAAACATTGTAACTCATGAGTCTGGAGCATATGCTCCACAGTATGTTTGGTTACCTTACCTTCTCGGCAATGTGTAACTCACCTTCTGACTGCCCAAAGCCTGTCCACCATCTACGATGCACCAGTCAGGAGTATTAAGAAGCTTAACACAACCCAGGATAGAGCAGCCCACTTGATTGGCTACCATCTACAATCTTAAACATTAGCTACCTCCACCACTGACATACAGTGGCAGCAATATGTATCATCTAGAAGATGCAACTCATCAAGGCTCATTTGACACTACTTTCCAAATCAAGGCCTCTACCATCTAGAAGGACAAGGGCATCAGATGCAGGGGAAGACCTTCACTTTCAAGTTTTTCTGTAAGTCACACAACACCCTGACTGGATTGGCATTCCTTCACTGATGCTGAGTCAAAATCCTGGATCACCCTAACAACACTGTGGGTGTCTGTACACAATGTGAACTGCAGTAATTGAAGAATATGGCTCATCACCACCTTCTCAAGGGCAATTTGGGATGATCAACAAAGGCTGCCTTTGCCAGTGACACTCGCGTCCCGTGAAATAATTTTTAAAAACCTAATTGAAATCTCCCACTCTTAAACTTCGGTGGTACTGCCCTGAGCTTCCATTCATTTGTTTCTGTGAAGCGCTATCATGATCATCTCTTTCCAGTTGCAGAAACGAAAGAGGAGGTGAACAGCCACTCTGAAAAAGCACCGTAACTGGACCATGCTCTTACAAGCATCAGCTCAGAATTCAGCAACCCCTGCCAATTAGAGGAACTGTTATGGAATCATACACTGGGAACACAATGAGAATAAATACACAAGAAAAGGGACAAGGGGATAAGACAACACAGGAACTCGCTTGCAGGAGGGCAGGAATGTTGCCTTCAATTTCAAAGCCTATCAAAGAGGATAATAGCTCTGTGCCATCCACCTCTCAACGTTTCTTTTGAAATTTTCAGTATCTAATTATTTTTTTCCAATTAAGGGGTAATTAAGCGTGGCCAATCCACCTACTCTGCACGTCTTTAGGTTGTGGAGTGAGCCCCACTCAAATACGGGGAGAATGTGCAAACTCCACAGGGACAGTGACTCGGGACCGGGATCGAACCCGGGTCCTCAGCGCCATCAGGCAGCAGTGCGGACCACTGTGCCAGCGTGCTGCCCGCCACCTCTCAATGCTATTGGCTACCTGCCAGCAAACCTGCACACAGTGTCAGACTGTATGGAGGAGATCATCTCTTAACAGGTATGAGATCATTTTTGAAATCAAGCAGCCTATTATAAAGTGTGTGGTCACCTCTATGTACACTGCGGCAGGACCATCAGTCTTTGGTTCACAGCTCAGACTGTCATTGTTACTCTGGCTTCTAGCATCTCCCCCATTTGCAATGGGTTAAAGAAAACTTGGATTAGGTCTTCCAAATCATTCCCTCACTCCAGTCTGTTCTCTCAGAGTAATGGCAGTGCTGAGGCACAGCCTGATGCAGGTGGCAATGGCCCATGGAAGAGGCACATGCTGTCTTCTCAGAATGACAACATCTTCATGTTTCCATGCCAGCCCTTCAAGCAGACATAATATAACCTTTCACCTTGCAGTTTCTGGATGGAACCTTGTATGCTCAGCTGATTAAGCAAAAGAACACCTTGGACAGTGCCTTGGAAAATATAATAAAGACAAATTCCTCGAGGTTCGATTTAAGGAAATTTATTTACACAAATATATTTGCAGAGAGAGAGTGTTCCAGCTGCAAAGCCATTGCACTGCACTCTGAGATTCGATTGAAGGCAGATATTTTTATAGTCTGAAATAACAGCTTGAAGTAAACAGGCATGTTTATATTCAATAAACCTTGGAAAGTACATAAGATGAAATACGTAGTACATATGTTCTTGCCCTTGGCTAAAGACAACTCGAGTGCACATTTTGTTATCTTTCTGAGGACAATGTGTTTTTATAATAAGCTGAGACCAGAATATTAAGCAGTATTTCGTTTATGTTACCTGACCTAATAATTTTCGCTAAAAAGCAGTGTTGAACTATAGTCAAGCATTTCCCAGCATGCTTCCAAGTTGGTTTATGTTAATTTCCCTTCCACAGATAGGTACTCAGAGTTTGCACAAGGATGACCTTTAGGTCTCTACATGTTTATTTACATTTATACTGTTTCTTTGGATTGGTCTTCATGTCCAGTGAAGTATTAGTAATATCTTTGCAAATGTTGAATCTGAATGGTATCAGGACCGTGCCTAATGATTGACTTGATTGTTGGTGCAGTAGGCATGGATGATCGAACTACAGCATTCCTTGATGGTTTACTATCATAGGGTCTGGCAGCAGGCAGTATTGAGGGTCCTGCTTCTCCCTTGGAATCTCAAGCTTTCTGTTATTCTCCATGCACCTTCGCAACTTCCTCCCCAGGTCGCTGTAAGGATTGCTCCCTTGGCAGGGCAAAGTTACAAGGGCAGGCAACAAATGACAGAGGCTCAAAGGACAACTTCAGGAGCAGAATCTATCATCTATCTTGTGTTTAATCGCTGACAAGGTGCTGAGTTAACTTTCAATGAGGTCAGAATTAGGGCAGTCACATTGCCCTTCTCTTTTAGAACAGGAGAGAACAGGTCAATCCATTATCAAAGGTCAAGTAGTTAATTGCTTGATAGAGCCATTTAATGTGCATAATTACACATTATGACTAACTTGCTGGGGGTAGTAAATAAACAGTAAATGCACATTAACCATTAGGTATGAATTGCAGATAAATACTCCAGCTGTAATCTCTTAATAGCTGTTACCTAAAGCATGATTATACTGATCAGTCCCAAAATCCCAGTAGTTATCCCAGGCTCATACCCAGCGGTGCCCTCCAACACTGACCTGACTGGAGCTTGTACTGTCAGTGAGTGTCGCATTAGCAAGGTCAGGTACATCCCCAGTACTTCCGCCACGATTGTCAAATGCTCCAATATTTGAACATGGAAAGGATAGTTTTTCATGCTCCTCCTCACAATCCTGGCATTTCCACCACACCCTGAGCAATGAGCTGACCTAGAGTAATTTTGTTTAATTTGAAATTCTTCCTCGTGTTGCTCTGTTTCGGTCCCAACAGCGTCGCCAATACCGTGGGTATTTCTATTTATCTTAGTGAACCACAAGCCTTGCCTTATATCAATCAAATGACCACACAACCAGTTAGTTAGTTCAAAAGATGGTTTACTTACATATACAAGAGTTATCTCAACATGCAAACACAATATCTACTACGAGTTAAACTACACCTATCAGCTACAATAACCTATACTTAACTTCAGGGCGACCGGCACTGTGCAAATGGATACGGCCTTTATCTGGATTTCACTTGGCTGGTTCGAAGAAAGTGGCTGTGTCTCTGCTGGGCTCATCCATCAGGTAGCGAGCGTTGGTCTTGAACTTAGCTGGCTGTTCGTGCTGCAGTTGGGCTGGCACAGGCCGGATCCAAAGAGACAGAACACATGGTTGCACTCTCTTTTATCCCTCTGGGATTTCGCGCTCTTTGGGGCGGCCCTTAACCTTGCACCCAATAGTTCGACAGGGCTCTGATCACTCTCTGTGATTTCGGCCAATAAAGGGGCAGGTGCCTTGGTGGCTGGGCGGGTCCATAGCGGTCATTGACCTTGGCAGTTGTGTTTTCTGAGTAAGGGGAGTGGCGTCGATCAGTATCTGGTTGTACCAGTTGCTTGATTGGAAAATGGGCCATTAAAATGCAAACGAGCGGGGCTTTCGGTCAGGTCTGGTTACCTGTGTTTAGATACACATAGGCTGTGTATCTGTCTGAGTCCTGGGTTGGCCATAATTCTCATGGTCCTTTGCAGGTCGCCATCTTAGATGGCTACACTCGTCCAGGATGCATGCCCAGCCTTGACCCCTGCATATAGTAGTATATCCCAGGATGCCTCCACTCACCCAACATATTAGACACCACAGAAATACCTGGGGCAGGTCTTTTAGGCATCATTGGGGCAAGTATGGAGGCAGGCATGCAAATGGTGGGTAGCAAATTAATAGATATGAAAAGCCAATTAAAGTCTATTTTCAGAGACTGACTGGAATTTTCCAGTCAGTCCCCCGTTATTCACCCTGGACACCCCCTTCCCCAAACCTCCACCCCCCCAACCCCCCCCCCCCCCCCCCACCCCACCCATTCACAGAAGACATGTGCCCACAAAAGACGTGCCATGCACTTAGACTTCTAAAATCTCCAAAATTTCACTGTTATATTTGAGTCTTTCAAGGAGGAAACTTGAAATGTTGCAGGCCTGATGATTCCGCTTTGGTTCACGAAAGAGATGGAGGTTGGAAGTTTCAGGTGACAAGTCCAGAATAGCTTACTACTTGCAAAGGCAGGTTTCTGGCTCTACTCCAGTCAAAGTGCAGTTGAACCTCTGTCGTGAAGCTCTGGCTTGGTTCTTTAAACCAGTAGGTAAAAGGCTAACCTCACTTTGCTGCCTGTTCGTGTATTCTAGGCATGGTCCTTCATTTGTTGAGCAGGATTTCTTTCTTCTGAATTCCTTTCCCTCTCAAACTGGCTGACCAAAGGCTGCTCTCATAATGTACATTAATAAGTACATACAGAATGTGGTGTTTGAACTGAAACTTGGCTTTCATGGGTCAGTGGAGAGATGTTGCAAGTAGGACTTCAAGCCACAACTTTCAGACTCAAAAGGTGAGAATGTTCCCAGTGATGCAAGGTAACAGCTGTGTGTAATAATCATAAACCACAGAAGATGTGTATGTGCTCTATTTATATCAAGATAAAGGTGACAAAGACAAATTTTAGGTTCCTTTTCCACACCACAAATGGCTGAAGAAGTGTTATTTAAATCTGCTGCACTGTTGTCTTCAATCACATCCGAAACATCTGTATTGCGTCCAGTGGTTTTCATATCTCAGAGCTCTGCAGAGTTTCTTTATTTACAAGTCTTGAAATATCCCTGCAGTCACAAAATGTCTGCACTCATGTTGCAGTTCAAACTTCCAGCAACTTCTAGTTTGTTTCTTTTTCTCTGAGTCTACACTCAGGCCTAACTAATCAAGCACAGAATCACATGTGGTTAGCATTGCTGCCTACGGCGCTGTGGACCCGGGTTCGAATCCCGGCCCTGGGTCATTGTCCGTGTGGAGTTTAGCACATTCTCCCTGTGTCTGCGTGGGTTTCACCCCCACAACCCAAAGATGTGCAGGATAGGTAGATTGGCCACTCTAAATTGCCCCTTAATTGGAAAAAATAATTGGGTACTCTAAATTTATTTATTTTTTAAAAGCACAGAATCACATAATCAAACACTGACCAATTGACCACTACATTCTGTATCTTTGCAAAATCATACAAGTAACGGTTCAGGTGCAGAAAGGAAATATCTCCAGCATCATTCACTAGTAACAGTGGGATAGTCACAGGTGATCTTGGAAAATTAAGGAGTACATTTTCTTGCTGTAATAGAATACATCCTTGGTGTGCACTGTGAAAGACATTAAAATATCAATCTAAATTAAAATATTTTGGTAGCATGGTGGCACAGTGGTTAGCATTGCTGCCTCACGGCGCCGAGGTCCCAGGTTCGATCCTGGCTCTGGGTCACTGTCTGTGTGGAGTTTGCACATTCTCCCCGCGTTCTGCGTGGGTTTCACCTCCACAACCCAAAGATGTGCAGGCTAGGTGGATCGGCCACGCTAAATTGCCCCTTAATTGGAAAAAAATGAATTGGCTGCACTAAATTTACAACAATAAATAAATAAATAAATTGAAATATTTTTCCAAATGCCTTATAGCAAAGTATTGTTGGAAGGGAAAACCCATCTCATTCACTAATGCCCTTTAGGGAAGGAAATATGCCATTCTGACCTGATCTGGCCTGCACGTGACTCCAGGCCCACGGCAACTGTGGTTGACTCTTAACTGCCCTCTGAAGTAGAAAGCCATCCAGTTCAAGGGCAATTTGGCATGGACAATAAATGCTGGCCCAGCCAGTGACACCCACATCCCATGAATGAATAAACCAAAGTAATGTAATTAAATGGTACATCGACGTGAGACTCTGACGAGATGTTTTTTAACAGCATTGGTTTGTAATTGGTGGACCGTGAATTAAATCCAGGTTTCCAATATTGGTTCTATAGCTCTTCAAAATCTTGAGCAAGAACCTTCAAGAGACTTAGTTTTACCCTGCCTGTATACTTGTCACTTATCAAGGCATATCATGAATTGTTCCCAATAATGTGTTCCTATCATCAGCAGAACATTGAACTGGATTGTGTTTCAGGAACTCAGCAGATGTCACCCTGACATTGAAGTAATGTGAATTTGTTAAAAATGTCAGTTAAATCAACTCAAAGATCAGACTAGTGGATCCTTATAAAATAAAACTGCAGAGGTTTACTCTATATTGTGGCATACACTAAAACTCTATCCACACAAAGATATCAAAGTTTCTGCCCAGATGTTGACATTTTTTTTTCTTTTTAGAGTACCCAATTATTTTTTTCCAATCAAGGGGCAATTTAGCGTGGCCAATCCACCTACCCTGCACATCTTTGGGTTGTGTGGGTGACACCCACGCAGACACGGGGAGATTGTGCAAACTCCACACGGACAGTGACCCAGGGCCGGGATCAAACCCGGGTCTTTGGCGCCGTGAGATAGCAGTGTTAACCACTGCGCCACTGTGCCACTCTAAATGTTGAAGTAAGCTTTACATATATTTTTTATTTAATACACGGAATGCCTGCAGTTTTAAGTATTTCAAATTCAGACTCTTTTGCTGCTGCTCTTTGTGAATCTTTTCCATTCACTGAAAACAGCCATTTACTGCACCAAGAGATATCATTAGCAGCCTTTTGGCAGAAGGTTATGATTCCACACTGTTTTACAAACTGTTGAGAAACACAGGGAAGCTCTTACTGTCAACAAAGGAGCCAAATAAACCCCACAGGCACTTCTTGATTTCCATGACATCGAAGCTTGGTGAAAAATGGTTCCCAATGTTCTTACCCAAAAGCCTTACCGCAGAAATTAAAAATTCACTTTATTGCACCCCAGAGTCTCCCTTTAATATGATCCGAGTTTGTTCTGCATCATCAGGACGGATGCCATTGTCACATGCTGACCTGATGGCATGGAAAGATGAATTCATATCACATTGACCAGGCTGTTTAGCACAGAGCTAAATCGCTGGCTTTGAAAGCAGACCAAGCAGGCCAGCAGCATGGTTTGATTCCCGTACCAGCCTCCCCAAGCAGGCGCCGGAATGTGGTGACTAGGGGCTTTCCACAGTAACTTCATTGAAGCCTACTCGTGACAATAAGCGGTTTTCATTTTTTATACTGGACATCCACTGTGTCCCACGATTATCTGTGTGCGTATTTGGAAGAATCTGTGGGACCAGTAAAACTTAACCATGTGCACTTTTTTTTAACCACTTGGTGCATCAACAACTGGTTGAAAATGTAGTAGACCCACACCGACTGATAGACAAAGAGCGTTTTCAATGCACATTATGATTTAAACTGATAAATTGTGTCAACTCCACAAATGTTACTGAGCCAGTGCAATTTAATCTCAGTGCTCAATCGCTGTCTTTGATAAATTGTGACAGAGGGAGCACATTTGTGCTGGATTAAGTATCATCATTGCTTGCTGACATTTGGGTAATATTTTAACCACAGGATTTGGATTTGATTTATGAAATGAAAATCGCTTATTGTCACGAGTAGGCTTCAATGGAGTTACTGTGAAAAGCCCCTAGTCGCCACATTCCGGCGCCTGTCCGGGGAGGCTGGTACGGGAATCGAACCGTGCTGCTGGCCTGCTTGGTCTACTTTAAAAGCCAGCGATTTAGCTGAGTGAGCTAAACCAGCCCCTATTGTCACGTGTACCGAGGTACAGTGAAAAGTATTGTTCCGGGTACAGTCCAGACCGATTGTTCCACACATGAAAAACATAGGACATACATAAATGAGGCTGGTTTAGCTCACTGGGCTAAATCGATGGCTTTTAAAGCAGGCCAGCAGCACGGTTCGATTCCCGTACCAGCCTCCCCGGACAGGTGCCGGAATGTGGCGACTAGGGGCTTTTCACAGTAACTTCATTGAAGCCTACTCATGACAATAAGCGATTTTCATTTTTTTCATGCCCAGTGTAAATGCCACAGGCATCAGGTGAAACTTACAGGAGTGCAGTACTACTCAGTAGAGAAGACGTGTGAAGAGATCAGTTCTGTCCACAAGAGGGTCGTTTAGGAGTCTGGTAACAACGGGGAAGAAGCTGTTTTTGAATCTGTCAGTGCGTGTTCTCAGACTTATGTATCTCCTGCCTGATGCAAGACGTTGGAAGAGAGAATGCAGAACATGTACAGCAAGGGACACAAATGTTGAAAGCAGAAAGAAGAGAACTACTTCAAAAAAAGCCGCAGCAGCTCCCCAATCACGGTAACCATGGGACAGTAAAACAGATTCCAAACCATTTAAATTGGAAAGACGTTAATGTGACTGAGATGATCAAGTTCCATATTATCACATGTGGTAGCTTGTGGCAACTCTGAGGAAGTTTCTCGTACAACAAAAGAGGTTTATTAAGAACAAAGGAAAAGGTTAATTATATACAGGGCACAGAGGTCTCTCTGAAATAGGTCTTCATACACCTATCCCAGGTCGACGCTGCTTGGGCCCCTGCTCCCAGGGCCCCGCACTTTTTCCCCATTGATCGGTTTTCGTGCGCTTACGCACGATAGGCCCGAAGCCGGTCACGTGAACCATGAGGGATCGCCCCTTAAAGGGCCATGATACCACAGCATGATTATTATACAATCACCTTGCTGTAAAATCAGATTAATGTGAAATGTGAGCAACCAGAACCTTGCACTTGAAATTTTGCATTTATCCTTTACCTTGCATTACGTTCTGGGTGGTCAAACCTCTTATACATGTACCTCTGTGTGTATTGAATCATTGCACTGTACCATTTCTAGATCGAAGTCCTGAACAGTCTTTGTTCGTCGGCAGAATTCCTTTCTCATGACAGGGCCGATTTTTCCTTCAATTGTGCCTGCAAACATCCAGCCCTGTCACAGGGGAATGGGCTGGAGCTGCATGACAGAAATATTTAGTAAATGTTATTTTCTTCAGGCATCTTATTCACTGCCTTCTTCCGCCCATCTTCAAGACTTGTCATATGAAGTCCCCACTACCAGTCTGGTGTGACGCTTCATCAGAGGTCAGGTGCCCACCATCAGCAAGTAATTGACCCTAGGATCAGAATGTTGGCCAGGTTCAGTGTGACAATTGTGTGTTAGCTGCAAAGTGCTGCCTTGTTGAAGATACACCCCATGCCCCTCTCCTCTCCTCAGTAAGAATGTCTAAGTCAGGTTGTCCAATGTGCGGCTTGATGGCTGAATGTGGCCCATGAAGCACCGCTTTGTGGCACCAGGTCAGTTTCACAATGCCAGTCAAGCGGGCAAATTTGAATGGAAGAACCTGCATGGTCCTGCTCCGTCAATCAGGGGTCGTTTCTTTCCCATGTTTGCTGCTGATACATTCTCTCACCTTTTGTGAGGCTGTGAGGGGTGAGAGAGTGTAGGGGTATGTGAATGTGGGGAGTGAGAGAGAACAAGGCGGGTGAGCAAGTACGGAGGGGTGAGAGCGTAGGGGGGTGAGGGAATGGAGGGGGTGAGTGAGTGTAGGGGGTTGAGAAAGTGTGGGGGTGAGAGTGAATGGGGGTGAGAGAGTGTGGGAGTAAGAGTGAATGGTGAGGTGAAAGAATGTAGAGGGGGTGAGAGAGTGTGGGGGTGTGCGAGAGTATGAGGTGTGTGAGAGTGTAGGCAGGTGAGGGGGTATAGACGATGAGAGTATAGGGGCTGAGAGTGTGTGGGGGTGAGAGCGTAAGGGGGGTGAGGGAGTGTTGGCAGACTGAGCAAATGTTGGGGGGGTGAGTGAGTTTGTGGGGGTGAGAATATAAGGGGAATGAGCGAATGTGGAGGGATGAGAGGGTGTGGGGTGAGAGAGTGTAGGAGGTGAGAGTGTGGGGAGGGGGTGAGAGAATCTAGGAAGGGGTGAGAGAGTGTAGGGGGTGAGCAAGTTTAGGGGCTGAGAGGAAATAGGATAGTGTTTTTCTAACTTTTTTGTCCGGGACACGTTTATGCCAACCGGCCATCCTTCAAGACCAACGCCGGCCAACTGCCCGGCCTCCATGGCCAACGTTCGTGACTCACGCCAGCCGACCTTCATGACCCACGCCGGCCGACCTTCATGACCCACGCCGGCCGACCTTCGTGACCCATGCCGGCCGACCTTCGTGACTCACGCCGACCAACCTTATTGACCCACGCCGGCCAACCTTCGTGTCGCACGCTAGCCGACCTTCGTGACCCACACCGGCCGACCTTCGTGACCCACTCTGGTCGACCTTCGTGACCCATGCCGGCCGACCTTCGTGACTCACGCCGACCGACCTTATTGACCCATGCCGGCCAATCTTCGTGTCGCACTCTAGCCGACCTTCGTGACCGACACCGGCCGACCTTCGTGACCCACTCCGGCTGACCTTAGTGACCCACGCCAGCCGCCCTTAGTGACCCACGCCAGCCGATCTTTGTGACCCACACCTGCCGACCTTCATGACCCACGCCGGCCGCCCTTAGCGACCCACACCGACCGACCTTCGTGACCCACACCGGCCGACCTTCGTGACTCACGCTGGCTGACCTTTGTAACCCATGCCGGCTGACCTTCGTGACCTACGCTGGCTGACCTTCGTGACCCATGCCGGCTAACCTTCATGACCCATGCCGCCTGAACTTCACAACGGACCATTTAGCCTTACCTTTAATGTGACAGGTGAGGATGCTTGGTGTTCACAATCTCACTTGCTTTGTCCCAATTATTATCTTTTCAATTAAGGAGCAATTTAGCATGGCCAATCCACCTATCCTGCTCATCCTTTTTGGTTGTGGGGGTGAGATGCACACAGACAAGGGGAGAATGTATAAACGCCACACGGACAGTGACTCGGGGGTGTGATCGAACCTGTGAGGCAGCACTGCCCCACCATGACGCCATCACTTGCTTCGTCATTTAATGTTACATTTCTGTTAACGACTTCAGCTGATGATATAAGTTCTCACTGCATCCACTGAACAAAATCAAAAAGGTTTGCCCTTGATCTTCAGATGCTTTTGAAGTTTTGAGGGTTTTAATCTTTCATTTTGCCAGCACTTCCCTGCATTTAACATACATTGGCTTTGCATCCTGATTTGCATTGGCACAATAAATAAACCATACCTCACAACGACTTCTTTATACTGCTTCGTTCCTGTTTTCAGCTTCTTCTTAATGGGTTGTTCACCAGAGGCCCTGGAGTTCACACCAGCACTGCTGGTATCTACAAAATGGAGGAATCACTCTAGAGCCCAGGCACGTGACCTGCTCCCTTCCACTTCTTCTAGAGAGAAGACTCCATCGACTTTCAAAAATAATTTGCTCCTGGGTCAGCGTAGTAGAGGGAAAGTGAGACGGTGTCGGGGTTGAGATCATGTAGCGGGGAGAGAGTGTACGGGGAGAGAGTGTGGGGGGGGGGCAGAGTGTAGGGGGGAGAGAGTGTGTATGGGGGAGACAGTGTGTGGGGGAGAGAGTGTAGGGGGAGAGAGTGTGTATGGGGGAGAGAGTGTGTATGGGGGAGAGAGTGTAGGGGGAGAGAGTGTGTGGGGGAGAGAGTGTAGGGGGAGAGAGTGTAGGGATTGAAAGAGTGTAGGGGTGAGAGCATGTAGGTGGGCAAGAGACTGTAGCGGCTGAGAGAGTGTTGTGGGTGGAGAGCATGTAGGGGGTGAGAGTGTGTAGGGGTGAGAGCGTGTAGGGGGTGAGAGCGTGGAGGGGGTGAGAGCGCGTAGGGGGTGAGAGCGTGTGGGGGGTAAGAGTGTGTAGGGGGTGTGGTAGTCACCACTGTTGTATATATCACATATGAGATGTAATACGGTAAGGCTCCTGTACTACAGGTACGGGGGGGTAGATTCCTGCCTGCTGGCTCCGCCCAGTAGGCGGAGTATAAATGTGTGTGCCCACTGAGCTGCAGCCATTTTGGCAGCAGCTGCGGGAGGCTCTACATCTCTGCTTAATAAAGCCTCGATTTCACTCTACTCTCATCTTGTCGTAATTGATAGTGCATCAATTTATTAAGCAGAGATTTTACAACGATGGACCTCCGCATCAAGCTTGATCACCTGCAGCTGCACCCTCAAGCAGACAATGCCACATCGGCCTTCGCCCACTGGCTAGCTTGCTTTAAAGCCTACATCGGATCTACGAGAGAACCACCATCAGAGGCACAGAAGCTCCAGATCCTGTAGACGTGGCTGAGCTCCGATATCTTTCCCCTCATCTGGGAAGCTCCGACCTACGATTGCCCGGCCGTTTCGGCTGTTGAACATTATAAACTCCTAATTAGGGACGCTTTCGTTATGGGCATAGGGTCCGCGTACATCCACCAGCGCCTCTTGGAAGGGTCTACCCTCGACCTCCTAGCGACAACAAACTCGCGATCTCACTAACGGCCTCCCATAATGTGAAGGCGTACGTCCCCCGACCACATGGCCCCCCCCTCTTGGACATCGTGGACCCCACTAGCGAACACCCCATCATGGACTCCACCAGCGACCGCCCCCAGCTAACCCCAGTGCTAATTCTGCGGACAGACAAAGCACCCCCGGCAGCGCTGCCTGGCGTGGAGCGCACTCTGCAAGGCCTGCAGGAAGAAAGGACATTTTGCTGCTGTGTGCCAGGCCCACTCGATCACTGCTGAAACCAGGCCCATTGTTCCTGCACCCCCAACGTGCGACCCGTGGGCGCCGCCAATTTCGCCCCCGCAACCCACATGCGGCCCATGGGCGCCGCCACCTTCCTCGCCTCAGAACACGTGTAGCTCGTGGGGGCCCCCATCTTTCCCCCATCAAGCCTCATGCGGCCCGTGGGCGGCGTCATCTTTAACGTCGCCGGCCACATGCGCCCCATGCGCCGCCATCTTCCCCCCCTCAGGACCCCTGCTCGTCAGGCACCTCATCGGGCTGCTCATCGCCTGCAACCACCGCCGACCAGCCAGCGGCCTTCCAACACCAGCTACAGATCGCCTCCATCACGATCGACCAGTCCCGGCCGCACAACCTCGCAACCGCGTCGACGACGGTAAAGGTCGATGGGCACAAGATATCATACCTTCTTGACTCCGGGAGCACAGAGAGCCTCATCCACCCCGATACGGTAAGGCGCTGCTCCCTTGCAGTACACCCCATTAACCAGTGAATCTCCCTGGCCTCCAGATCCACTCTGTGGAGATCCGGGGGTACTGCACCGCCATCCTCACCATCCAGGGCGTAGAGTTCAGCGACTTCCGGCTCTACGTCCTCCCAAACCTGTGCGCTGCCTTGCTACTCGGCCTGGACTTCCAGTGCAACCTCCAAAGTCTAACCCTGAAATTCTGCGGGCCCCTACCACCTCCTACTGTATGCGGTCTCACGATCCTTAAGGTCGACCCTCCTTCTCTGTTTGCAAACCTCAAACCTCAATCTTTGCAAAGTTGCCACCAGGAGCAGATGGTACAGTGCCTAGGGCAGGACCTTCATCAGGTCTGAGGTCCAGCGGCTGCTGCGGGAAGGCATCATCGAGGCCAGCAACAGCCCCTGGAGAGCCCAAGTGATAGTTGTGAAAACTGGGGAGAAACACAGGATGGTCGTTGACTACAGTCAGACCATCAATCGGTACACGCAGCTCGACGCGTACCCACTCCCTCGCATATCTGATATGGTCAATCAGATTGCACAGTACCTGGTCTTCTCGACAGTGGACCTGAAATCTGCCTATCACCAGCTCCCCATTCACAAGGTGGACCGCCCGTACACCGCGTTTGAAGCGGACGGCCACCGTTACCACTTCCTTAGGGTTCCCTTCGGCGCCACTAACGGGGTCTCGGTCTTCCAACGGGAGATGGATCGAATGGTTGAGCGGTAAGGACTGCGGGCCACCTTCCCGTACCTGGATAATGTCACCATCAGCAGCCACGACCAGCAGGACCACAACGCTAACCTTTCCAAATTCCTCCACACCGCCAAATTCCTCAACCTAACGTACAACGAGGAGAAGTGTGTGTTCAGCACCAACCGCTTAGCCATCCTCGGCTGTGTGGTGCAAAGTGGTGTTCTAGAGCCCAGCCCCGATCGCATGCGCCCCCTCATGGAACTTCCCCTTCCCCCACTGCCCCAAGGCCCTCAAACGATGCCTGGGGTTCTTCTCATACTACGCCCAGTGGGTCCCTAACTATGCGGACAAGGCCCGCCCACTCATTCACTCCACCGTTTTCCCACTGACGGCTGAGGCTCACCAGGCCTTCAACTACATCAAGGCTGCATCGCCAAGGCCGGGATGCACGCGGTCAATGAGACGCTCCCCTTCCAAGTCGAGAGCGATGCATCAGACGTCGCTCTGGCCGCCACCCTCAACCAGGCAGGCAGGCCCGTGGCATTCTTTTCAATGCACCCTCCATGCCTCTGAAATTCGGCACTCCTCCGTCGAGAAGGAGGCCCAAGCCATTGTAGAAGCTGTGCGGCATTGGAGGCATTACCTGGCCAGCAGGAGATTCACTCTCCCCACTGACCAATGGTCGGTTGCCTTCATGTTCAACAACACACAGCGGGGCAAGATCAAAAATGATAAAATCTTGAGGTGGAGGATCGAGCTCTCCATCTACAATTATGAGATTTTGTATCGCCCCGGTAAGCTCAACGAGCCCCCCGATGCCCTATCCCGAGGTACATGTGCCAGCGCACAAGTGGACCGACTTCGGGCCCTACACGATGGTCTCTGTCACCCAGGGTTCACCCGGTTCTTTCACTTCATAAAGGCCCGCAACCTGCCCTACTCCATTGAGGAGATCAGGGCAATCACCAGAGACTACCAGGTGTGCGCGGAGTGCAAACCACACTTCTACCGGCCAGACCGCGCGCATCTAGTGAAGGCCTCCCGCCCTTTGAATGCCTCAGAATGGATTTCAAAGGCCCCTCCCCTCCTCCGACCGAAACACGTACTTCCTTAACGTGGCCGACGAATACTCCAGATTCCCCTTCACCGTCCCATGCCCCGGTATGACGTCTGCCACAGTCATCAAAGCACTCAACACCATCTTTGCCCTGTTAGGTTTCCCCGCCTACATCCACAGCAACCAGGTATCCTCATTTATGAGCGATGAGCTGCGTCAGAACCTGCTCAGCAAGGGCATCGCCTCGAGCAGGACGACCAGCTACAATCCCCGGGTAAACGTGTAGGTGGAGAGTGAGAACGGGACAGTCTGGAAGGCCATCCAGCTGGCCCTATGGTCAATAAATCTCCCGGCCTCCCGCTGGCAGAAGGTCCTCCCTGACGCCCTCCACTCCATCCAATCGCTCCTGTGCTCCGCGACTAATGCAACCCCCCCATGAACGTCTCCTTGCCTTCCCCGGGAAGTCCACCTCCGGGGTTTCACTCCCAACGTGGCTGGCAGATCCAGGACCCGTTCTCCTCCGCAAGCACATGCGGCTCCACAAGGCGAACCCGTTGGTTGAGAGGGTAAAACTACTCCATGCAAACCCGCAGTACGTCTATGTGGCGTACCCCGACAGCCACCAAGACACAGTCTCCCTCAGGGACCTGGCACCAGCTGGGTCCCCACTGCCCCCCTGCCCCGGCGCCACTCATCCTCCCCCCAGTGCACCTCACCACAGCCCCCGCTCCAGGACGATCCGTCCTCCACTTGATCCCACCCGGGGATGAAGATGAGGTATAAACGCTCCCGGAGTCACCGGCGACCGAGCCGCGCCTGCATCGTCACCGGGACTGCGGCGCTCACAACAGAGGATTAAGGTATCCGATCGGCTGAATTTGTGAACTTTTCCCAATATGTTAACCTATGCATGTAAATAGTCATCCACCACCCCCACTGGACTCTTTTGTTAACATGGGGTGAATGTGGTCGTCACCACTGTTGTGTACATCACGTATGAGAGATAATACGGAAAGGCTCCTGTACTACAGGTACAGGGTTAGATCCCTGCCTGCTGGCTCTGCCCAGTAGGCAGAGTATAAATGTGTGTGCTCACTGAGCTGCAGCCATTTCAGCAGCAGCTGCGGGAGGCTCCACATCTCTGCTTAATAAAGCCTCGTTTACACTCTACTCTCGTCTCGTCGTAATTGATAGTGCATCAGGCGGTGAGAGCGTATAGGGGAGAGAGTGTGTGGGGGGCGAGGGTGTGTAGGGGGTGAGAGTGTGTAGGGGTGAGAGTGTGTAGGGGGTGAGGGTGTGTAGGGGTGAGAGTGCGTAGGGGTGAGAGTGTGCAGGGGGTGAGAGTGTGTAGGGGGTGAGAGGGGTAGGGGTGAGAGTGCGTAGGGGTGAGAGTGTGTAGGGGTGAGAGGGTGTAGGGGTGAGAGTGTGTAGGGGTGAGAGGGTGTAGGGGGGTGAGAGGGTGTAGGGGTGAGAGGGTGTAGGGGGTGAGAGGGTGTAGGGGGTGAGAGTGTGTAGGGGGTGAGGGTGTGTAGGGGGTGATGGTATGTAGGGGGTGAGAGGGTGTAGGGGTGAGAGTGTGTAGGGGTGTGAGTGTGTAGGGGTGAGGGTGTGTAGGGGGTGAGAGTGTGTAGAGGTGAGGGTGTGTAGGGGGTGAGAGTGTGTAGGGAGTGAGAGGGTGTAGGGGGTGAGAGTGTGTAGGGGTGAGAGGGTGTAGGGGTGAGAGGGTGTAGGGGGTGAGAGTGTGTAGGGGTGAGGGGGTGTAGGGGGTGAGAGTGTGTAGGGAGTGAGAGGGTGTAGGGGGTGAGAGTGTGTAGGGGGTGAGAGTGTGTAGGGGTGAGAGTGTGTAGGGGGTGAGAGGGTGTAGGGGTGAGAGGGTGTAGGGGTGAGAGGGTGTAGGGGTGAGAGGGTGTAGGGGTGAGAGGGTGTAGGGGTGAGAGGGTGTAGGGTGTTAGAGGGTGTAGGGGTGAGAGGGTGTAGGGGTGAGAGGGTGTAGGGGTGAGAGGGTGTAGGGGTGAGAGGGTGTAGGGGTCAGAGGGTGTAGGGGTGAGAGGGTTTAGGGGTGAGAGGGTGTAGGGGTGAGAGAGTGTTGGGGTGAGAGGGTGTAGTGGTGAGAGGGTGTAGGGGGTGAGAGGGTGTAGGGGTGAGAGGGTGTAGAGGGGGTAAGAGGGTGTAGGGGTGAGAGGGTGTAGGGGTGAGAGGGTGTAGGGGTGAGAGGGTGTAGGAGTGAGAGGGTGTAGGCGTGAGAGGGTGTAGGGGGGTGAGAGGGTGTAGGGGTGAGAGGGTGTAGGGGGTGAGAGGGTGTAGGGGGTGAGAGGGTGTAGGGGGTGAGAGTGTGTAGGGGTGAGAGGGTGTAGGGGTGAGAGGGTGTAGAGGGTGAGAGTGTGTAGGGGGTGAGAGGGTGTAGGGGGTGAGAGGGTGTAGGGGTGAGAAAGTGTAAAGGGGTGAGAGGGTGTAGGGGTGAGAGGGTGTAGGGGTGAGAGGGTGTAGGGGTGAGAGGGTGTAGGGGTGAGAGGGTGTAGGGGGTGAGAGGGTGTAGGGGTGAGAGGGTGTAGGGGTGAGAGGGTGTAGGGGTGAGAGTGTGCAGGGGTGAGAGGGTGTAGGGGTGAGAGGGTGTAGGCGTGAGAGGGTGTAGGGGGTGAGGGTGTAGGGGTGAGAAGGTGTAGGGGTGAGAGGGTGTAGGGGTGAGAGGGTGTAGAGGGTGAGAGTGTGTAGGGGGTGAGGGTGTGTAGGGGGTGAGGGTGTGTAGGGGTGAGAGGGTGTAGGGTGAGAGAGTGTAGGGGTGAGAGGGTGTAGGGATGAGAGGGTGTAGGGGTGAGAGGGTGTAGGGGGTGAGAGGGTGTAGGGAGTGAGAGGGTGTAGGGGTGATAGGGTGTAGGGGTGAGAGGGTGTAGGGGTGAGAGGGTGTAGAGGGGGTGAGAGGGTGTAGGGGTGAGAGGGTGTAGGGGTGAGAGGGTGTAGGGGGTGAGAGGGTGTAGGGGGTGAGAGGGTGTAGGGGTGATAGGGTGTAGGGGTGAGAGGGTGTAGGGGGTGAGAGGGCGTATGGGGTGAGAGGGTGTAGGGAGTGAGAGGGTGTAGGGGTGATAGGGTGTAGGGGTGAGAGGGTGTAGGGGTGAGAGGGTGTAGAGGGGTTGAGAGGGTGTAGGGGTGAGAGGGTGTAGGAGTGAGAGGGTGTAGGGGGTGAGAGGGTGTAGGGGGTGAGAGGGTGTAGGGGTGATAGGGTGTAGGAGTGAGAGGGTGTAGGGGGTGAGAGGGTGTAGGGGGTGAGAGGGTGTAGGGAGTGAGAGGGTGTAGGGGTGAGAGGGTGTAGGGGGTGAGAGGGTGTAGGGGTGAGAGTGTGTGGGGGGTGAGAGGGTGTAGTGGGTGAGAGGGTGTATGGGTGAGAGGGTGTAGGGAGTGAGAGGGCGTAGGGATGAGAGGGTGTAGAGGGGGTGAGAGGGCGTAGGGGTGAGAGGGTGTAGGGGGTGAGAGGGTGTAGGGGTGATAGGGTGTAGGAGTGAGAGGGTGTAGGGGGTGAGAGGGTGTAGGGGGTGAGAGGGTGTAGGGAGTGAGAGGGTGTAGGGGTGAGAGGGTGTAGAGGGGGTGAGAGGGTGTAGGGGGTGAGAGGGTGTAGGGGTGAGAGAGTGTAGGGGTTGTGAGCGTCTAGCAGAGTGAGAGTGGAGAGGGTTAGTGCCTCGGGAGGCTGAGAGTGGAGTGGTGGGAGTGTGAGTGTTGACAGTATGGGGAGTATGTTTGTGTGGGGAGAGTCTATGTGGGGGGGGTGAAAGTGAGTGTGGGGTGAGAGAGTGTGTGTATGGGTTGTGGGGAGAGTGACTATGGTGGGGGGGAGAGAGTGTCTATGGGAGGAGAATGTGCTTGTGGGGAAGAGTGTGTGTGTGTGTGTGTGTGGGGGGGGGGTAGAATGTGGGCGGGATTCTCTGCTTGTCGATGCCGAAATCGCAAAATGCGATTGGACGGGAAATAGCTTCCGACGCTAAAATTGGGTAGGCGCTGGTTTGAGGCCGCATCAGGGTGTTCTGTGACCCCGAAAATGGCGTAAATGCGCCGCTCGCCGTGCACGGTTAAGTACAGTAGGCATATCATTAGCGGGCCTGACACCCTATTCTCCAGGGCCAACGGGATTCACCACCTCCGATGGGCGGAGTTCCCGACAGCGTGGTTCACTCGTGGTCTCAAAAATCATTAACTTGGCATCCAGGCTGCTGAGCGAGAGAGAGAGTGGAGTGACTGCGGGCTGCCGGCCCGGACACCTGCCGTGCTGGCTGGGGTGAGAGGCCCCCTGCCAGGGCCTGGGAAGGGGGGGGGGAAACAGGCAGAGAAGCCGGGGTGCCCCCCCCCCCCCCAAAGGATTGGGGCAGTGCCCATTCACCGATCCCGATTACGGCGGCCATCTTACTGCGCACCCACTGACGACCCACCTCGGCCCCTGGTTCTACACAGTGACACCGGCCGTATGGGTGTGCCGCCCCCGCACCCCACCCCCGCCACAGCGCGCACCCCCCCGCCCCCAAACACCCCACCCAACCGGCCACCACCCACTGGCAGACCACCCAGGGCCACACCTACGGCAGCTCCCAGTGAGGTCAGTGCCAGCCAATGGTACCTCTGGCAGCAGGGACGGGCGCCAGGACCGGAGGCACCAACGGTGATGGATACCGATAGGGCACGTGTGCAGGGATGGGGTTGGGACATTGTGTTCAACTAGCAATGCTGGCTGCCATGTTAATGGTCGCAGCTCTGCAAGATGCCCTGCGGCCGCATGAGCAGCGGTGGCTCTAAGAGGAGGGGGTCGCTGCAGCAGCTTAGTGGACAGCAGCAGAGCGGGCAGCAGTGGAATGGCCAGCAGAGGACTGAGCTGCAGAGGAATGGGCTGCAGAGAGGCAGCTGGCAGCCGCATAGGCTGGAGGGCCAGCCGCCCAATAGACCGTAAAGGAAGAGATGGTGCAAGGGCCAACCTCATCAACCTGTCTGATATTAAGATATCAAAAGGATGAATGCAAATGGCAACGAGATGAAGTGGAGGAGTTATCAGATGAAATGAAAGAAAGAGGCAAGGTGGAGGAAGAGAATAGAGATGAAGAAAAGGAGCCAGAAGAGGAAGACTGTGAAGGTTTATTTAGTTTATTTGGCATTAGCGATGAAGTGGTAACAAATAGCATCCATATGTGCAGGACAGCGATCAATGTGAACGTTCTAAGATGGAGTGTGCTGAGGCTGATAATGAGAGTGCAACAGCAGATACATTAGCTGCAGGCATATCAACTGCGAATAGCCAACTGGAAACTGAAGAAATAATCCCCATTTTGGAGAAATTGGATCCAGAGAAGTACGATGATTTATCCTATGCAATGGATTCCCAAGTAGTCAAGGCCAGTCCATCAAATAATTTGCATGAGGAACAGATGGATACATCTTCCTGCAGTTCTCCAACAACAAAGCATGGAGCGTTATCTCAAATGAAGATGAACCACTGATTGAGGCTAAATCACAAAGTGACGAAGAAATGCCTAATAGAAGTCATAGTCATAGAATTTACAGTGCAGAAGGAGGTCATTCGGCCCATCGAGTCTGCACCGGCCCTTACAAGGAGCACCCTTCTCAAGCCCACGTATCTACCCTATCCCCGTAACCCAGTAACCCCCATTTAATCTTTTTGGACACTAAGGGCAATTTAGCATGGCCAATCCACCTAATCCGTACAGCTTTGGATTGTGGGAGGAAACCGGAGTACCCGGAGGAAACCTACGCAAACACGGGGAGAACGTGCAGACTCCGCACAGACAGTGACCCAAGCCAGGAATCGAACCTGGGACCCTGGAGCTGTGAAGGAACTGTGCTAACCACTATGCTACCATGCTGCCCTAATGTTGAGGACACTGATCAAAGTTAGATATCGGAATGTGAGGTTTACAGATCATGCATGCAACTTTGAACGCGTCCAAAACTACGACCCCTGCATAGTAATCCGGGACACCAAGAGACAATATCAGACCAAGCTAGAGTCACAGACCAGCGTTACAGACTCTCATCGGTTGTGGCAAGGCCTAAACAACATAACGGGCTACAAAGCAAAGCCGAGCAGAATCTCCGGCAGCAGCGCACACCTCCCCCATGAACTCAATGCATTCTATGCTGGGTTCGAGCAGGAAACCAGCAAACCGCTGTTGTCTGCTCCAGCAGCTAAAGAAGAACCAGGCAATGTGCCTCAATGGCAATCATCCGGTGGCCCTGACATCGATCGCAATGAAGTGCTTCGAGACGTTGGTCATGAGGAACATCAACTCCATACTCCCCAAATGCCTTGATCCAATTCAGTTTGCATACCACCACAACCAGTCCACAGCCGACACCATCTCCCTTGCCCTCCACTCAACCCTGAAGCATCTCAACAATAAGGACTCCTAAATCAGACTCCTATTCATTGACTACAACTCCGCCTTCAACACCATAATCCAGCCAAGCTCATGTCAAAACTCCAAAACGTGGGACTTGGCTCCTCACTCTGCAACTAGATCCTCGAGTTTCTGACTCATAGACCATAATCAGTAATAATAAATAACAACACCTCCTCCATGATAGTCCTCAATACCGGGGCCCCACAATGCTGCGTACCTAGCCCCCTATTATACTCCCTATATACACAGGACAGCATGGCAAAATTTGGCTCCAACTCCATATACAAGTTTGCTGATGGCATGACCGTGGTGGGTCGGATCTCGAACAACGATGTGTCACAGAGTACAGGAGGGAGATAGCGAATCTAGTGGAGTGGTGTAACAACAAAAATCTCTCTCTCCAAACCAGCAGAACTAAAGAACAGGTCATTGACTTCAGGAAGCAAATTATTGTACACACCCCTGTCTGCATAAACGGGGCCGAGGTGGAGATGGTTGACAGCTTCAAATGTCTAGGAGTGCACATCACCAAATATCTGTCCTGGTTCACCCACATCGACGCTACAACCAAGAAAGCACAACAGCGCCTATACTCCCTCAGGAAACTAAGGAAATTTGGCGTGTCCACATTGACTCTTTCCAATTTTTACAGGTGCACCATAGAAAGCATCCTATCTGGCTGCATCACAGCTTGGGACGGCAACTGCTCAGCCCAAGACCGCAAGAAACTTCAGAGAGTCATGAACACCGCCCAGTCCTTCACACGAACTCGCCTCCTTCAATTGACGACTTACACCTCCCCAGTCACAAAGGGTCACAGCTTGAGGGCAACAAGAGCATTGGCCGGGCGCTGACCTACCTGGACTAATCATAGATGAACCAGGGCAAGTCACAGAGGGTCTGGTACAGATTGACATGACCAAGGTGCAGAGGGGCATAACTCACTTGCTGAGGGATGTGGCCCAGTCTCTTTGCTCCATGGTTGAGGGCATCAAGACCCTGGTTGAGATAACAGCAGACCTCCAGGACTGGCAGCAGCAGATGATGGTGGGACCTCCAGAGCTCACTCCAGCGTCACCTCCATCCCATGGAATAGCTCGGAGACCATCGAGCACCTGGAAGAAGGAGGAGGTAATGGGGCCCGTGCCGGTGCCTCCCACAGGGAAGGTGTTGGATCATCTCAATGCTTCTGAATGCCCCCATCTGAAACTGTACGTCAGTTGGGCAGCGGGCAGAACAGGGTGGCACCTGATCACCTGTGACACCCAAAGTCAGCCAGACCCATCCAGGCCCAGGCCCTCCAGAGGGCAGCTGCAAAAGGCACTTCAGGTCAGAGGGCGAGATATGAAGCAGGCCACCTCCACGTCTGATGTGCTGTCTGGGGTCACACATAGAAGGAGCGGTAGGTCATGCAAAATAAGGAAGTTAGAGACCAGTTAAATTTACACAGGTGCAGCACAAAGGTTAGAGGCGAGTCAGGGCACACTAATGTACATAGTCACTGTTAAACATCTTTTCGCCAACATTCCGACCTGCATATTTCTCTGTCTGAAGGGTGTGAGGGATGGGCTGGGTGTAGACGATGTGCCAGGTGGGGGGTTTGGGAGCTTGAGGTGTAGGGTGTGGGTATTGGAAGGTGGCACGGGGCAGGGCCCCCAGGACAATTGAATGTTCCACCTGGGGTCACCCTCAGGAGGTGGCAGGGAACAGGACCAGAAGTATGAGGCTGTCTTGTAGCACAGCTTACCCAGTGAATGTCCCATCACAGCTCGCCATCTCCATAACCCCCCATCACCTCAAAGATTGGCCTGTGCGGTGGAATGGCCAGCACACATACAGGGATCACCAGGATGCACCAGGATGCAAGCATTGTGCGTGCTGACAGGGTATCGGGTGCTGACGTGCAGCTGATAGTCACTCACCAACTGCACATTCAGGGAGTGGAAGCCTTCTGATTGTTCAAGGGCAACCCCTGATGAGCCAGTGCTCATGAAGATATGTGTGCCATCAATCATCCCTGGACCTGGGACATAAGAGCGATGGGAGAAAATCCTGCTGCTCAGGCATCCTGGTGTGCCTGGTCCAGACTGAAGTTTATATCGTCTGCTGGCGGGGTGCATAGGGTATATCTGACACAGTGCAGACAGGTCCCCACTGGGTCCCTGGAAAGATCCATCGGCTGAAATGTTCAAGACAGCAGTCAGCTTGTCCTCCTCCAAACTCTCACGGTGCCAGGTGCTCCATTATCTGGCCCAGGTGGCGCACCGTTTCCTTGGTTAGTCAACATCTTTGGCAGCACAGGTGGTCCAGCATCTCCTCAAAGGACTGGCACTGATGGTATACCCGTGATGTGGCGCCTCCTTCACACCTCCTCCTCGGCCTGTTGGACCGCCGGCACTGGAGCCTCACCGGCTGGCGCCTGCTCTTCTGGGTAGGGTCCTCCATGAGCAAGGGCTGTGCAGCCTTCGTGCGTCTGCAATGGCAGCTGCGGCCAGGTCTATAGCGAGCATTCGTGGCTGTGCTCTGAATTCATTCTCTACAGGGGGGAAAAGAGAAGACATGATCCAAGATGAGTATTTCCTTGCCCATCCAGATCCAACACGTTACATGGTGACCCTGGGCTGCACTTCAGCTCTACCCTCCATATGTCCTCTCCAAACCCACCCCCACCCCTCAGAAGTTCCCACCAATATGTTGCCTTCTACACTGCACCCCTGTCCCCATCAGTGAGTGGCACTGGCCCTGTGAAGTGGAGAACCTCTATCCTCGCAACCCATCCCTGTCAACAGAGGTACCGGTGGCTGTTGCAACTGGTGTTAATGATAGGCTCTGCAGCCTCTGTCCTGTCTCCCCAATATCCCCAACTGTGGGTGTCCTCATTGGGTGAACCATGTGTTATCCTGTCAGCAGGGTGGCACCTGATTGTGCGGTGGAGAGGATCACGGTGTGCCACCAATCGCCTCCATGCTTAGAGGTTTGTGTGTGAGGGTGAAACAAGGAAGTGTGTGTCTGCTAGGAACGTAGCTGTAGTGCGATGTGGGTCCTGGGTGTGACACTCAGGTTATGCAATCTGTCTGGGGGCAGGATGGATGGTAGCAGGGGTGCAGTGGGCAGACAGGGCTTGGCGACAGTTGGTGGTCCTGAGGGGTGGGTTAACTGATAGTATCACTGGTGAGGCATCTGCCCTGATAGGGGCAGTGTGCCAGGGAGGTGACAATGGCCATGGTGCATGTGTCCTTGGTTTGGGGTGAGCTCTGCTATTGCCCTACTTCCCCAGCAGTGAGGTTGCGCTTCTGATGAGTGAATTGAGGAGTGGCAGCACCTGGTGTGCCACTGATTGAGCTTGGCCACGCCCATCCCGTCGATGGGTCAGCTGGGGTCTGAGGGTTTCCAGAGGGGCGGCCTGGGTGGGCTTCCAAATGACCAAAGTCTCTGTGAACATTCACAGGACACAGTGAGCAATCAGCAGAGCGAGCAGCCCGGGGCCTGTAACTTATACCAAATGGGTGCCTTTAAAACAAATACAGCAGCGATGGCGGGCTGAGCCAGACCACCCCGATCCTGAGGGGAACACCGTGTGTCCACAGAACAGTCAGCAAGTTCCCCGTTACTCCCCCCGGCTCTGACCCCCCCCCCCCCCCCCCCCACACACACACACACACACACACAGCAAGCGGTACAATTTTAAATAGTTTTTCAAACTTTGCTTGCCTTCGCTCTTCCCCTCAGCAGCCATGACACCCAGTCCCCCTTTGTAAATACCTCTGGTGAACCGCACACGCGTGACTTCCGCCTGAGAGGGGCGAAGCATGGCAGAGACCCGGAGCACACTCGGTCAAATGCGCTAATGGCATTTAAATGGATGCAAATGCCAGTTTTGCATGCCGTGGGGCGCAAACCTTGTTATCACCACCAGCAAGGCACCGGAACATGGTACTGAATCGGCGCTAGGCACGGAGAACGATTTTGGCCAGACGCCCATTTCTCCGTTCGAGTGTAGTTTGCAGTGTAGCGAGGCGGAGAATTTCGCCCATCATCTGTCTATTCAGGTGGATTCAATGGTGTTTAACAGGAGGTTCTCCAAATGTACTGGCCGTCATTCAATCTCTACCCAAGGGAGTGAATGTCATTTCTGTATGTGGGCTTTTGCTGTATGCTTGCCAACTGCTCCCTTCATTCATTTCTGAAACACAGCCAGTTTGCAATTTGGAACATGCAAAGCATGTGGATAGCACCACATAAATGCAAGTTCGCCCCTTTTTACTGATTTATAACTCATTTTTGATATTCTGTTTGAAATGTGTGTGGGCATTTCACTTAATTCTTAAATAGTTTCTGTGCTTGCAGTCACATAGTTGATGTACATGAAAAGATGGTTAACAATTGCAGGGTCATTACTGCTGATTTAGTGAAACATAATCTGCGTTTGGTTTCTGGGAACGGATACACACTTTACGCAGAAAGGACCAAACATAAAAGCAGTGAAGTAACATACCAGTGACACTGTCTGTTGTCTGGCTCTTTCCTGCATCACCAATCTTTCACAATTTCTTATATGGTCTGCTCCTGTTAATACAACATCTCTTGATTTATGTTATCCCTTGGGAGAAATTGGGTAGAAATGTGCTATTTTAAGACCCACATTACCACCGGCTATAATTGTCATATTATGGGTAGTCTTATGTTTTAAACATGTAAAAAGGTGTGTTTTTTTGCTCATCACAAAATCTCTCTTCCATTATCGTTTCAACACTACCAGCAGATGTCGGATGTTGTCCCATAAGGAACACTGAGGGGGGGCAGGAATTTTCCAGGGCTGTAATGGCTGCTAAATCACACGAGGGGGCTTTGGGGTTTGCGCTGGTGAGAACTCAGAGCACAAAGTTCCTGAGACTTCCCCGTTAATGTAATCAGGGTCACGCCCAGTGAAATATGCTTTGAGGGACGTCAGACGCGCGAGGTCACACTGGTGAGAATTATTACTGGTTTCCCCAAAACGGAAACCAGTCACGATGATCACACTGGAGCTCGGAGGTGAGCACAATCCCAGGGTGGTGAGGAACGTGGACGGGCAGTTCCCTGGCATGGCACCCAGCCTGTGCCAAGCTGCCATGTTGGCACTGCCGGAGGCAGTGCCTGATTGGCACTCCCAGGGGGTGGAGCCAGACGGGGGCCTCTGAGAGCGGGGGGCTTCCCAGTACATGCGTGTCGTTGCACCAGACAGTGACCCAAGAACCACTTCCCCACCGAGGTGAGAGTCTCTGGGATGGTGGAGGGTGCTGGTATCAACAGTGAGAAAAAGTCGGAGACGCCCTGGACTGGTGACCTGGCGTGTTGCAGGGTTATGGCTAGGGGCAAGGACCCCGGATGGTCCCGCCTCATTGGCAGGTGGGTTGCGAGGTTCTGGCTGGGACAGAGGGACTGTCCTGTCTTGTTGGCAGGTGGGTTGTGGCTGGGGAGAGGGACCCCGGGTGGTCCTGCCTTGTTGGCAGGTGAGTTGCGGCTGGGGAGAGGGGCCTAGGACGGTCCTGTCTTGTTGGCAGGTGGGTTGTGGCTGGGGAGAGGGACCCCGGGTGGTCCTGCCTTGTTGGCAGGTGAGTTGCGGCTGGGGAGAGGGGCCTAGGACGGTCCTGTCTTGTTGGCAGGTGGGTTGTGGCTGGGGAGAGGGACCCCGGGTGGTCCTGCCTTGTTGGCAGGTGAGTTGCGGCTGGGGAGAGGGGCCTAGGACGGTCCTGTCTTGTTGGCAGGTGGGTTGTGGCTGGGGGGACAGGGACCCCGGACGGTCCTGCCTCGTTGGCAGGTGAGTTGCGGCTGGGGAGAGGGACCCCGGACGGTCCTGCCTTGTTGGCAGGTGAGTTGCGAGGCACTGGCTGGGACAGAGGGACCCCGGGTGGTCCTGCTTCGTTGGCAGGTGGGTTGCGAGGCACTGGCTGGGACAGAGGGACCCCGGACTGTCCTGTCTTGTTGGCAGGTGGGTTGCGGCTGGGGGGAGAGAGACCCCGGGTGGTCCTGCCTCGTTGGCAGGTGGGTTGCGGCTGGGGGAGAGGGGCCTAGGACGGTCCTGCTTCGTTGGCAGGTGGGTTGCGGCTGGGGGAGAGGGGCCTAGGACGGTCCTGCTTCGTTGGCAGGTGGGTTGCGGCTGGGGGAGAGGGGCCTAGGACGGTCTTGCTTCGTTGGCAGGTGGGTTGCGGCTGGGAGAGAGGGGCCTAGGACGGTCTTGCTTCGTTGGCAGGTGGGTTGCGGCTGGGAGAGAGGTACCCCGGATGATCCTGGCTCGTTGGCAGGTGAGTTGCGAGGAACTGGCTGGGACAGAGGGACCCCGGGTGGTCCTGCCTTGTTGGCAGGTGGGTTGCGGCTGGGGAGAGGGGCCTAGGACGGTCTTGCTTCGTTGGCAGGTGGGTTGCGGCTGGGAGAGAGGGGCCTAGGACGGTCCTGCTTCATTGGCAGGTGGGTTGCGGCTGGGGGAGAGGGGCCTAGGACGGTCTTGCTTCGTTGGCAGGTGGGTTGCGGCTGGGAGAGAGGTACCCCGGACGATCCTGGCTCGTTGGCATGTGAGTTGCGGCGTTGCGGCTGGGGGTGAGGGACCCCGGACTGTCCTGTCTTGTTGGCAGGTGGGTTGCGGCTGGGGGGAGAGAGACCCCGGGTGGTCCTGCCTCATTGGCAGGTGGGTTGCGGCTGGGGGAGAGGGGCCTAGGACGGTCCTGCTTCGTTGGCAGGTGGGTTGCGGCTGGGGGAGAGGGGCCTAGGACGGTCCTGCTTCATTGGCAGGTGGGTTGCGGCTGGGGGAGAGGGGCCTAGGACGGTCCTGCTTCGTTGGCAGGTGGGTTGCGGCTGGGAGAGAGGTACCCCGGACGATCCTGGCTCGTTGGCAGGTGACTTGCGAGGAACTGGCTGGGACAGAGGGACCCCGGGTGGTCCTGCCTTGTTGGCAGGTGGGTTGCGGCTGGGGAGAGGGGCCTAGGACGGTCCTGCTTCGTTGGCAGGTGGGTTGCGGCTGGGAGAGTGGTACCCCGGACGATCCTGGCTCATTGGCATGTGAGTTGCGGCGTTGCGGCTGGGGGTGAGGGACTCCGGACCTTCCTGCCCTGTCAGAAGGTGACCCTACAAGACAAAAGACAGATGCATGATGAGATCTCGAGTAGGCGTGGTGTGGAGGTGAGGGGTGACTCACGAGCCATAGGGATATCATAATTCATTGGGGACTCACTTGGTTGTCCCATGCCGACCATTGCCGTGGTGATTGCCCACTCTCCCACCCCACCCACCTCGTCCATTGCACTCTGCTCCATGGCGATGAGGACCCACAGGTCCAGTCAGCTCCTACCAGTCTGCTCCCACTCTCAGCGTTGTGGTCCACCCTCTCCTGGGGGGGCAGATAATGCACAGTGTGAGACATTTGAATGCCTGCAGCATGGGGCTACGTGGCTAAAGGCCTGTGTGTGCAGGGCACTTGGCCATGGGTGACGGCATGTGGAGCAGGGTGGGGCGCGACGGGCTGTTGGCAGGTGTGGTTTGATCACCCTCGAGCTAGGGGTGGGCACGTGCAGGGTGTTGGATGGGGCACAGAGGTGGGGACTCACCCTGGCTGGTCTAGGAAGGGTTGCCCATCCTCACGCAGCATTGCCTAAGCATCTGCCTGGTGGGGGCCGCATGGGGACAGGGGAGTTGACGGTAAGGTGTGTGGGACGGGGTTGGTCCAAGGCGCACGGAGGTGGGGACTCACCCTGGGTGGCCTGGGGGTTTGCCCATCCTCACGTGGCATTGCCTGTCCGTCTGCCTGGCGGGTGCTGCATAGGGCCTGGGGGAGTTGAGGGGTGAGGTGTCTGGGACAGGGTGGCGCCAGGGGCACACAGCTGGGAACTCACCCAAGCCACCCTGAGGAAGTCGCTGGCCGGCTCCCGCGGTGGGGCCCATGGCGCTCGCTGCCTCCGCCACCTCTGCTCAGGCCCGGTTGACCTCGGCAAGTGGCAGCCTCCTTCAAACCCCAGGGAAAAGAGTGTTCTGCCTCTCCTCCACAACATCCTGCAGTATCTCCAGCTCTATGTCTGTAAACCTTGGGGCTGCTCTCCGTAGTGCCACCGTCTTGGCTGGAGTGAGAGTGTGTGGGGAGTGGAGTATTTATATGCAGTTCCAGCTTGTCAGGATCACCCATACCAATCCCGAACCCAGCAAATCGATGGCGGCGCCGGTTGCAATTGTACCAGTTTCACGTGGCGAGTGTGTTGGCCCATTAGCATGTCCTGCATGACTCTGGGATTGCGCCCCCATCGGGACCGTGGGACACCCGCGTTCAGTCCTGGCACCACTACTTAGTCTCTTAAACGGAGAATCCAGGCCTAAGTGTAGCCGCTGAGACTGAATTGTGTGCAATTCGCATTCCCATTTGGGAAGCTTTTCAGAGAGCGAGTCAGGACAGGCTAATGGGTCAGCACTCTGACGGCACAAATTCAGAGCAATTCCCGGCCCAGCGGGTTTTCTAATCACTGGGGCCAGAGTTGGTACTGAACAGCCCAACAGCTGGAGCTTTTTTTAAAATATAAATTTAAAGTACCCAATTATTTTCTTTTTCCAATTAAGGGGCAATTTAGCATGGCCAATCCACCTAACCTGCACATCTCTGGGTTGTGGGGTTGAAACCCACGCAGACACAGGGAGAATGTGCAAACTCCACACGGACAGTGACCAGGTCCGGGGTTCACACCTGGGTCATCAGCACCGCAGTCCCAGTGCTAACCACTGCGCCACATGCCACCCTCAGCTGGAGCTGGTTTTAAGCAGTCCACTCAACACACACACTCACTACAGCCACGAAGATAGTTCACGGAAGACTTGCGCTCCAAAGGCCACGGTGCAGATGTCTTTTGTTTGGGGTGAGTTCTGCTGATCCCTGCTTCCTTTGCAGTGGGTCAGTGCTTCTGAGGAGTGCCTACACCTGGTGATTGAGCTTGGCCACGCCCATCCCCTTGATGAACCAGCTGGGGTATGAGGGTGTCCAGAGGGGCGGCCTGGGTGGGCTCCAAGAGTCTGCCTGAGTGAAAGGCCAGGGGTCCATAAGGAGCAGCAAAGGGATGCACTCTGAGCCAGGCTGACTCAAAGGACACACCCCGCGTCTACAGACTTGGCACCAAGTTATTCCCCACTCCAGTCCCCAGTCCAGGCAGCCAGCTTCCAGCAAGCCCGACAATTTTCGAGGGTTTTTCAGTGTTTTTTTAGCCTCCTGCTACCCCTCCGCAGCTTGGCACTCAGGCCCCGCAAGTCAGTGCTTGCACTAATCCGCGTCCGCAAGACTTCTGCCTTTACACATTCTCCCCGTGTCTGCGTGGATGTCACCCCCACAACCTGCAAGATGTGCAGGGTAAGTGGATTGGCCATGCTAAATTGCCTCTTAGTTGGAAAACAAAATATTTGCGTACTCTAAATTTTAAAGAATGATTTCTGCCTGAGACGGGTGGAGGATCGCAGAAGAGTGGAGCACAATGTGTCCAAACCGCTAATGATATTGAAAAATCCATACAAATGACAGTTTTGTATGGATCTGCCGGCGCGCGGCGCAAACATCAATATTGCTGCCAGGAGGGCAGCACGGTGGCGCAGTGGTAGCACTGCAGTCTCACAACACTGAGATCCCAGGTTCGATCCCGGCTCTGGGTCATTGTCCCTGTGGAGTTTGCACATTCTCCCCGTGTTTGCGTGGGTTTCGCCCCCACAACCCAAAGATTTGCAAGGTAGGTGGATTGAACACGCTAAATTGCCCCTTAATTGGAAAAAATGCATTGGGTACTCTAAATTACAAATAAATAAATAAATATTGCTGCCATGGAGTTGGAATCAGCACCGGCCGCAAGCCACAATTTATGGATTACTTGCAATTCTTCGCCCGATTGCGATTCGCGTTTCCAGCATCGCGATGCGGAGAATTCAGCGCAAGATCTGGAGAGAAAACCGGATTGTTTTTCTGGACACCCTCTGCTGGTTTTCAGTCAGAACCTGACACTTTGCCATTTTAGGGGAAAACTCCACCCAATATCTTCTCAGTCAGTCAGCCTTCAGGTTCGAATCTGCACGGGGAGTGGTGTTAATTTGGGAAGTGACAGAGTGGAACTTGATCCGTCCTTACCTGCACACTTTCCAACAGAGGACATTAGATAATGATCTGGAGGGAGAACAGTGGACATGGCAATTGCATCACTGATGCTGTGATGAGAAGCTAAGATTAGGTAACACAGCAGACAGCAAGGATTCCAGCAGGATGCTCTCTGCTTTCTGTCACTCAGGTGTGTACTGTGCAGTACACTTGACAACTGAACCAGCAGGACACCTTGTTTCACAGTAGTTTTATTTGGCAGGTAAATAGATTAATAGATAAGACCTCACAGTTATTCATTACTTCTGAGTGAGGTGACTATCAAAGGAAAAAGAAACAATTTGCATTTTTATAGCACCCTTCACAACCCTGTCACTCTCCAAAGCACTTCACAGCCAGTGAAGTATTTTTCAATTGTAGTCATTGGTAGAATTCGTATAATCCCTGCAGTGCAGAAGGAGACCATTCAGCCCATTGAGCCTGCACCGACTCCCTGAAAGAGCATCCTACCTAGGCCCAATCCCATGTAACCCCACCTAACCTACACATCTTTGGACAATAAGGGGCAATTTAGCATGGCCAATCCACCTAACCTTCACATCTTTGGACTGTGGGAAGAAACCGGAGTCTCCAGAGGAAACCCGCACAGACATGGGGAGAATGTGCAAACTCCACACAGTCACCCAAGTTCAGAATTGAACCTGGGTCCCTGGCACTTTCAGTGCTAACCACTGTGCCACCATGAAGTATGTACAATTCATGAATTAAGTTAGCTGCGGCATGGTGGCACAGTGGTTAGCACTGCTGTCTCACAGCTTCGGGGCCCGTTTTCAATTCTGGCCTCGGTGACCGTGGGGAGATTGCACTTTCCCCCCTGTCTGTGTGTGTTTCCTCCGGGTGCTCTGGTTTCCTTCGACAGTCCAAAGATGCGCAGGTTAGGTGGAGTGGCAATGCTAAATTGTCCCATAGTGTTCAGGGATGTGCAGGTTAGGTTACAAGGTTACAGGGATAGCGTGGGACGGCGAGTGGGCCCTAGCCTAGATAAGGTGGTCTTTCGGAAGTCACTGCAGACTCAATGGGCCGAATGGCTCCTCCTGCACTGTGGAAGTTCTATTAAATTCACTGTCCCAGTCCTCCGCATGGAGGAATCTGGGCTGGACTTTCACTCTGGTGGTGGATATGGGGAGTTGGCAAATTTCCTGGCTTGGCACCTTGGTGTCAGCAAAGGTGGGATTTTCATTCCGGGGGGTGTTCATTGGGCGAGAAAGGTCGAAAGAGCCTTTTTTCTCGAACTCCCATGGGTGGGGGTAGCCATAGGGCAGAGAAAATCCTGTGCATGTGGGGAATCACCCGATACAGTTAATTGGAGGAGGGGGGCAACAACTCAGGATTGGGCACAGTTTAGAATTCAGCAAAGGAGGTTCAAGGGATTGATTATGATGGGGAAGGTCCAAGAGTAAGCTTGCAGAGAACATAAAATTGACTGTAAGGGTTTTGATTGGTATGTGAGAAGAAATGATTGGTGAAGGCAAGTGTAGGTCCATTAGAGTCAGAAACAGGGGAATTTATAACGGTGAACAAAGGAATGGGGCAGGGGGAGGCCCTCATCGTCACCCGCTTCATGTAGGACGTTACCCCCCCCCCCCCCCGCATTCACCAACCACCGACACATCACACCCTTGCCCCCATCCCCCACCCAGCCCACCACAACAACCCCACCCCCACTCCACACCCATCCCCCCCCCCCCCCCAACCACCCTATTCCACCCTCTCAGGATCTGGGTTACATCACTCCAAGATGATAGGCCTGAGTCGGCAGTGTCAGCGGGTCCATGTCGAAGGCATGATAACCTGGTGTGAGCTGAGCTCCAGTTCTCCTCACTCTATGCCATAATCTCACTCCTGTCTATCTGCCAAGTGCACGCCCACGCCCATCAACTGCACATGGGATGCCTTGGGAGAGGGAGGGGGGAAATCCGGGACCACCGTGCTCGGGGGGGCTGGGGCAGAGGGTTGGAGGTTGGCCCCATTGCGAAATAACATGACGGAGGCTTCACATATCTCGGGTGTAATGTTGTACAATTCTGATCCCAACTGCCCCTAGCCCCCGATGGTGCCCCCCTCCCGCCCTTCCCCACCTCTCCACCCAGTGCCCTCTCAGTGATTCTCTACCTTCGTAACCCTCTGTGCTCTGCAGTTACATCTAGGTGTATCCCCAGGGTGCATATCAGCGGAGGAGGCTGCCTGCTGCTTACTGTGTCCTCTGGCCTTGATGCCCTTGGTGGGCATTCTCTGGGGCCCTGGGGCCAGAGGGTCCCGGCCTACTTGCTGGCAGTACATGCCCTGCACTCCCTCCTCCCGGTTGGCATCCGTAAGGCTCTGAGGCAATCACCTTGGGCGGAGGGGCAGTTGGATTAAACTCCGGATGCCCCTGCATCACCTGGCTCTGCCAGCCATGGCGGCTCCTCAATGTCCACACCATGGTGTCAATGACCTCCGCGATGCCCCTCTGTGAGCGGGCCATGTTCTGCAGCACCTTGCCAATGCCCACCTGTGCTTGGGCCACATCCCCCAGGCACAGGGATATGCTGTTGAGGTGCTCAGCCATGGCCGCCACTGACTGAGCCAAGCTTGGAAACCACCACTCCTGGTGCCGACGTCGTGCTCCAGGCTCTCCACTGTGGTCACCACCCTAGCAGTGTTGGCCTCGGTGACAAGCATTGCCAGCGCTGTACCCTCTGCCCACTGCCTTTGGGATTTCTCCAGTTGGCTGTGGATCTGCCGGAGTGTTGCTGACATCCCTCTCTGAATCAGATGGCAGCACCATAGCGACTGCATCAGCTCCGGGATAGCCTGTTCCAGAGGTTCAGCATCTGACTGGGTCTTGGGATTCAGCAGACCGCCGCCTGCTGTCTCCCCTCGATGCTCCGGGTGCTCCGGTTTCCTCCCACAGTCCAAAGATGTGCAGGTTAGGTGGATAGGCCATGCTAAATTGCTCTTTAGTGTCCAAAAGGTTGGGTCGGGTTACTGGATTATGGGGATAGGGTGGATGCTTCGACTTGAGTAGGATACCCTTTCCAAGGGCCGGTGCAGACTTGATGCGCCAAATGGCCTCTTTCTGCACTGTAAATTCTATGATTCTATGATTCCTGCCTCCACCTGATGTGCATCAACAACTGTGTGATGCTCACCAGATTGTGCCCCATAAGCCAGTCCACTACTGTCACCCACTGAGGTGTGTGACTCAGCGCCTGTTGAGGGTGGAGATGCCAGCCGTGACATAATGATGGTGGCACCCTCGGGGCTTTCCTGGGAGGCAGGGTGGGAACCACCCCGGATTGGCAGGCAACATCGGTTGGAGACCCTGTGGGAGAATGGACATGTGGTCAGTGAGAGGGTAGAATCATCATGCTGGCATGAACAACACACTTGTGATAGGCCATCTGGATGGGAGCCAATGGATACTCACCTCTGCGGTGCAGGCCAATCTCGATGTTGGTGACCAATCTGTCTTTGGCCACCACAACGACCTCCAGGACACATTCCTTGGAGGGGGTGAGGACTCTAATGTCCAACACCCTGCCGCCCACCTGCTGTGGGCCAACTTCTCCCCTTGTGGGGACACAGAGTGGCCATCATTTAAAAAAAAATTTATAGTACCCAATTCATTTTTTTTCCAATTAAGGGCCCATTTAGCGTGGCCAATCCTCCTAGCCTGCACATCTTTTTGGGTTGTGGGGGCGAAACCCACGCAAACATGGGGAGAATGTGCAAACTCCACATGGACAGTGACCCAGAGCCGGGATCGAACCTGGGACCTCGGTGCCGTGAGGCAGCAGGGCTAACCCTCTGCGCCACCATGCTGCCCATAGAGTGGCCATCATGAGCCGCACACTTCATGCCTCGTGGAGGGGAGGGGAGAGAGTGTGGACACCACGGCTGGGTATGGGTGGGCTGGGGCACGGGGTGGGGGTGGTGCCAGGTACATGAACATTCGGGGGGCGGGGATGACAGGTGGGACCAGTGCCAGGGGGCCAGTGCCAACTCACCAGTGTGACCCGGTGGAGGTTGTTTAGTTTCTTGTGGCCCTGAGTGGCGGTCCTCCTAGATAAATTCTCCATGCTGACGGCCACTGTCACTTCTTTCCAGGTGGCACTGGCTGTCCTGTGGCTGACACTCCGAGCTCCTTGGGGGGGAAAATGGCATCCCGTCTGGACTCCATCACGTCCAACAGTCTGGCCAGGTCGGTATCTCCAAATCTTGGAACTGAACTACTTGGTGGCATGGCTGCGTGCAATCTGGGGTTTGCTCTGCGAGATCGGCTGGTTAGTGGGGAGCTGCTAGGCACCCTCCTGGTGAATGAGCCCGCAGGACAGTTATTTGCAGTATGAGTCCCATAGGGCCTCGTTAAATGAACTAATTAATGTTAAATACAGGTGACCGGGATAGGGAGGAGAGGAAGGAATGCCAACTATTGATAGAAGAGATTTTGGAGATGGATAGAAGGTACGCGGGGGACCCAGATCCATAGGTCCTGGCAAAGAGGAAGAATATGCAGACAAGGTTTGACCTATTGTCCCTGGGAAAAGCGGTGCATCATTTGAGATGGGCGAGGGAGGCTGTCTATGAGTACAGGGAGAAGACAGGGTGTTTGCTGGCAGGTCAGTTTAGGAGGGAGGCCACGGCGAGAGAGATAGCTCAGGTACGGGACAAGACGGGGGAGTTGGTGGTGCCTCTGGAACAGATTAAAAAGGTATTTGAGGAGCTATATACAGATCTGAATATGTTGGAGCCACCGGAGGATGAGCGGGAGACGAGGGAGTTTCTGGGCGGGTTAGAGTGCCCGGGTTTGGGTGGGGTGGAGAGGGCACGACTGTGAAGATGGTAATTGGGAGGTTGCAGGCAGGAAAGAGGAGGGGCCAAATGGGTTTCCGGTGAAATTTTATTAAAGATTTGAGGAGACGCTGGTACTATTGATGGTGGAATGTTCAAGGACGCGATGGTCAAGGGTGTCTTGCCACAAACGATGCAACAGGCCTCCATTTCATTGTTGCTTAAGAAGGAAAAGGATCCGGTGGAGTGTGGGCCGTACAGGCCATATCTCTGCTGAATGTAGAAGCCAAGATATTGGCGAAGGTGCAGGTGTTAAGGTTGGAGGGGTTCTGAAGGTGATTGGGCAGGATCAGATGGAGTCCATAAAGGGAAGACAGTTGTCCTCAAATTCGAAGAGGTTGTTGAATGTGGTGCTTTCTCTGGCAGAGGGTAGGGAGACAGAGGCGGTGGTGGCGCTAGATGCGGAGTGGAGTTATCTGATGGCGGTGTTGGAGAAATTTGGGATTGGGCTGAAGTTTGTGGCATGGGTGCAGTTGTTGTACAAGAAGCTGATGGCAAGCGTGTGCATGAATAATATAAATTCAGGGTACTTTGCATTGCACCAGGGAACAAGGCAGGGATGCCCCATGTCCCCCCCTTCTGTTTGCATTGGCTCTAGAGTCCTTGGCCATTGCGCTGAGGAACTCGGGGTTGTGGAAGGGGCTAGCGGGGGCGGGGAGGGGGGGTGGTTTGGAGCACAGGGTGTCCTTATATGCTGATGTCTTGTTGTCCATTTCGGATCCAAGCTCTTTGGTGTGGAGCACAATGGGATTGCTTCAGAATTTAAGGTCGTTTTCAGGGTACAAATTGAATTTAGGGAAAAGATCTCTGAAGGGTGGTGAAAAAGGCACATGGAACACTCGCTTTTATCAATCGGGGCACAGATTACAAAGCAGGGAAGTCATGATGGAGCTGTATAGAACTTTGGTGAGGCCACAGCTGGAATACTGTGTGCAATTCTGGTCGCCACATTATAGGAAGGATGTAATTGCATTGGAGAGGGTGCAGAGCAGGTTCACCAGAACTTTGCCTGAGATGGAGCATTTAATTAATAAAGAGAGGGTGGATAGGCTTGGGTTGTTTTCTCTAGAGCAGAGAAGACTGAGTTACTGTTGACTGCTGAGGGAGGGGTGGGGGTTAATGTGATGGGGGCTTTGTGGGTTTGTAAATTGTAAAAATGTTGAAAATTTAAGGAATAAAAATACATTTTTAAAAATAGCGATGTCTGCCTCACCAGCTCGGCTGTCTGGAAACAACTGACATTTCCCGCTCGCCATCACACTTAGAGTGAATTCAGTTTGATTGCGCCCTTAATGATTGACTCAGAGTTCACATGAGAATAGACGAGACTGCTGGTTAAAGGATAAAAGGAATATGGCACGTGGAACTGAATGGCCGCACACGTGGATGGTGAAGACCAACCTGAATTGATTGGACCATCAGCTGGTTTCCAAGCTGTAAGTATTATCTGATTCCACGTAACTTTGTTATAATGTTAACACCTCTGTCAATTTGAGCCTAATCTCCGCTGTTCTAACAAAAACAGTTTCCTTTCTTTAGGCCACTCTGGTTGGTTGAGACTTTTCATAACAAGTAGGATCATGGTGAACCTCTCTATCGCCTCAATATTCAATTTTCACCGCGGAGATCAGAGCTGCGCACACATCAAACTAAATGTGGCCTAATTAAAGTGTTATATAGTCACCATTACATTGTAACTCTCATATTCTTCTTTCCATAACAAAACTTTATTCCATTAGATTTTTGATGATTGTATCCATTTGAGGTGCTACTATTATGTGTATCTAGTTTTCCAAATTCAGTTGCTCTTCTATATCTTCCTGTTTTGTACCCTGCTCAAAGTATAATTATTACTTTTTTAACCAAAATGTACCACCTCATATTTACTGAATTCTATCTGCCTTTTATTTTTCCAATTTCATCACCTTGCAAATTCTTTTGATCCTCAGAATGACTTGCTGAGCCTCACATATCTAGCATGGGTGAATTTTAATTCACACCCCCAAGGGATGTCTGGAAGTGAGGGAGGATTTGATTGGGTTGAAGAGTGTTGGGTAGTGACCCCACCAACCTCCTCTCTCTACCCGGTCTGGGACAGGAAATCGCATGGACGTCCTTCCTGTCCAACAGCCAAGTGAAGTCCTTAAATGGGCAATTAATGCCCACTGAAGAGGGCCTCATTCCACTACTGCCAATATTAATCCAGCAGCCTACGGCGCTGAGGACCCGGGTCACTGTGTGGGAGTTTGCACATTCTCCCCGTGTTTGCGTGGGTTTCACCCCAACAACCCAAAGATGTGCAGGGTAGGTGGATTGGCCATGCTAAATTGCCCCTTCATGGAAAAAAATAATTGGATGCTCTAAATTTATTTTGAAAAATATTAATCCAGCAGCGGGTTTGCTGTGTGGGTGCCTGAAAAGTATACCTGACATAGCAGGCTCTTATGGGATGGGGGTTCTCATTTAAAGGTACTCCATTCTTGATTGGGAGACTCAGCATTGGAAAGGGAGAGTGCGCTGAGAGCCTTCCCCTGCCAACACCTCTCTTCTTCACGACCCTTACCCTAAGACACCCCCCCCCCCCCCCCACCCATTCTGCTCTCATTCACCCATGGCCTGGAGACCATTCGGTGATCCTCGGTCTTTGTTGAATGGATTTCTGGCAGCTACCACTACTACCACTCGCATTGCCTGATGCGCATATTTGCCGGCCTCTGATTGGCAGCAGTTCTCAGGGGATGGAACTTCTGCTTTTGGCGGTCCTTGATCCTGGGGATGGCCTACTACTGCCCGTTTAAATTCCTGATGGGCACTTAATTCAGTGTATCTTCCCCAAAGGAGAATATGCCAGGCTGTCACTGGATGTCTGGCGGGTGAGACTCCTGTTGCCTGCATTAAATACCACTGCTCATCATTTGCATTTTCTTTGTCCAGAAAATACTGACACTCGGCAAAGAATTCTATCAGGTACGACTAGCTACGTTGTTCATGCAGAAAGATGGCATGGACATGACGGGTTGAATGGCCTCCTTCTAAGCTGTAACCGTTTTATCATTTGATCTCACAATGAAAATCTTTGGCACAAGCATTCCGCCAATGGTTCAATAGGTAGGTTTCTAGGGAAACTGTAGTATATTGCAGGATGTGAGCATTTAGTTAGATTGCCCTGTTGGGGAGGTGTAAATCAAGTTTGTTCAATAATGGTCGCCTGCAGTTGAGCATGTCGTCCGACTGCAATGCACAACAGCAATTTTGAGTGAAGGAAAATCATGCAAGTCCCAGATTGAATTTATGATCTATGCTGAGATAGCTGGAACAGCACAAGAATGTGAGAGTGAAGGATTGGGCATGGCGGTATCCAGCGGAAGATCCAGCAGAGATTAAGTGTCAAGAACAAGCATAACACTCAGGCAAAGTACTGAAAGGCTGGCATCAAGAAAATTGAAAAGGGACAAAACCCTGAATGAATGATATGGATGGCGAATATGGTTGCATTTCACGATCGTGGCAAATGTTGGCGATTGTTTCACACACATAATGGATGACGGTTGAAATCGGTTCAATTGTGAACAATTTCTATTAGTTTCAGTAATACTGTAAGGATGAACTTAGATGTCCCCAAAGTACCACTTGGAAATATTTATCCCTGGGGCCGGCACGGTGGCGCAGTGGTTAGCATTGTTGCCTTACAGCGCTAAGGACCCGGGATCAATCCCAGCCCGGGTCACTGTTTGTGTGAAGTTTGCACATTCTCCCCTGACCTGTGTGGGTCTCACCCCCACAACCCAAAGTTCATAGAATTTACAATGCAGAAGGAGGCCATTCGGCCCATCAGGTCTACACCAGCCCCTGAATGAGCACCCCACCTAAGCCCACACCTCCACCCTATCCCCGTAACCTAGCCACTCCATCGAACTTTTGGATACGATAGGGTAATTTAGCGTGACCAATCCACCTAACCCGTCAATCTTTGGACTGTGGGAGGAAACTGGAGCACTTGGAGGAAACCCACGCAGACACAGGGAGAACATGCAGACTCTGCACAGACAGTGACCCAAGCCGGGAATTGAACCCGGGTCCCTGGCGCTGTGAACCAACAGTGCTAACCACTGTGCTACCGTGTCGGTTAGGTGGATTGGCCACGCTAAATTGCCCCTTAATTGGGAAAAAATAATTGGATCCTTTAAAGTTTTAAAAAAAAGAAAATATTTATCCCAAAAGTATAATACATTCTTCTCATTGGGCAGTGTTACTAACAGAGAGATGTTCAAAGCCCGGCTGGAACATTCCACTTGCTGACTACACTGGGGCAAATTCAGTTTCGACTGTGGCACTGAGAAAAATCAAGCACTGAAGGAGTTCACCCGCTCACAATTAATACTGATCCATCTATCCATCCATCACAATTCTAACCCTTCACCATTTACTTCTGTACTGTCTGGCTGGATCTGATCTTTGTGTTCTGAGCCTACGTGGGCCTGTTCAGAGGTCACAACATAGGTTTTGTGTGTGTAAATACTACCTCTGGGAAGACTGTTAGTGCAACTCATGACTTACTTCTTGAGAACAATTTATTTAAGAAAGTACAATGAGGCACTTTTGGAGCTAAACATTGGGTTTCAACATTCAACCTCATGCTTGTATTACAAGTCAATTAGGATAAAAATAGGGAACAAAACTGTATATCTTCACAGGTGTTGCCAGACTTGTTGAGGTTCAGTGTCCAGCATTTTCTGTTTATCTTATTGTTGAACAGTGCACTACTAGTGTACAACAGCATCTCCACAGAACAACCTCAAAGACTATTGATAATATCTGTCATCCAAATGCAGGGCAGACACACAAAACAGCAAAGCAAAGTCAATACCTAACCTGATTCTGTATGGTCTGTGGAAGGTCCCTGTCCATTCATAAGTTCTGAGAGGTATTTGTAGAAAGCTTAAACATTGTCACTGGGATATCATTATATTGGTATGGATATCAATAATGGATTGCAGACAAAACGTTGTCCGCTGAAGGAAATTTCAAACATGTGGTGAGTGATTGTGAAAGAAAAGCTGTAATGGAGACATTGCCGGTATTAAGCATTGGATATCTCTCTCCGTTAAACTGACTGATGAGACCAAAATTCGACAATAATAGGGTCGCAGATCATCATTTGACAGGGAAACCAAGACCAGGAGGCTAAAAGATCTATTCTGACAGGACTCGACGACAAGTTTTTTTTTCACATTCTCCGTTGAGCATTCAAAGACAAAAGCAAAACCACGGCTGTCTTTGTTTTGTTTACTGTTGATCTGCCCATAAACAGTGTATCCCAGAGGTACATATGCTGCCAACTCTCCCAGGCTTCATCCGATGATCTGACTCAGGGAGATACTCAGGTGTGGAATGGGCCAAGATTCCCTCAGAACAGGGAAGTTTTCATTTGCCCTAATGATGCTGCTGAAATTGAGGACTTATCTTGGGCAAGCTGCGCATTTCAACACACATGCAATCAGAGGTATAAATCTGCATGCTATCACTTTACAATGCTGCTAATGGGAAAATCACTGTCTAAACCTGGATCCCAAAGACCTTGCAATTTTCTAAACATTATTCCAGCCAACAAACCAGGTAAATGATTATTCTATCAATTTGAGAGGTAAAATGAAGTGTCCAATGCAACGTTCAATCCACAGACCTCTGTATTTTCAAACAGACTGTATGTAATAGAACAAAAACTGGCTTTCATTAAAACTGGTCATGTGGAAAAATTATTTTCTAAAGAAACACCTTCTACGTCACATGATATGAGCTCAAGGCGCTATTAATGCAGTCAGCAAAAACCACAAACAATGATTTTGAATAGGAACGTTCAGCAGCCTGAAAGTACTAGAATGTAGGTGAGGGGGGAAGGTAGTCACAGTGTAAGCGTTGAGCTACACAGGACAGGCGCTCCTGAGCTTAAGCTTTAGATGGTGCTGAATTGGGCTGGATCCTATACTCAGCGTTAGTACATCAATAGTTTTTTCTAACCTTAATCCCAATTCTCCTTTCCACTAAATCTGAGATGGAATGTCGCAGAGTTGCCTGTTCCCACCACTGACCAAGTCAATACCACCTCCTTCCACAGAATCCATAGAATGTCTTTAGCGTCTTGGTAAAGGTTGGTATCATGTCCAGTACAGACTTAGAGGGCCGAAGAGCCTGTTCCTGTGCTGTATTGTTCTTTGTTCTTTGTTCCTTTCTGCAGTGCCAAAGGAGGAGGTCATTCGGCCCATCGAGTCTGCACCAACCCTGTGAAAAAGCACCCTACCAAGGTCCACTCCCCCATTTTATCCCCATAATCCCACCTAATCGATTTAGACACTAAAGGGAAATTTAGCATGGGCAATCCACCTAACCTGCACATCTTTGGACTGCGGAAGGAAACCGCAGAGGAAACTCACAGGGAGAATGCGCAAACTCCACACAGTCACCCAAGGTCGGTATTGAACCTGGGTCCCTGCCGGTGTAAGGCAGCAGTGATAACCACTGTACTACCGTGCCAACTCTGGGTCTACTTTTCCACATGAAGAACAACCACTTGCTGAAGTGCCAAACTGTACCAGCAAGGAGCCAGGGCTGAAGTAGGCTTGGGTAAAAAAGGATAAAGTCAAACATGTCTATTATCAGCAATAACACAACTTCACTAATCAACAAACTAACAATAAACAACACACATCAATATTGTGCCAGGAACTTCAATCATTCTTTCCCCTCCCTCCCAAAAAGGCATCACATTCATCATTCAGACAGTGTGAGGAAGCTGACAGTGGAGCAAGTATAATCGTTAATTGAAGGTATTTCAGCACTATCTCTCTGACATAGCTAAGCTTTATTACTCCTTGAAGTCAGTTCTTGATGTCATTATAATAATGACTTTTTATATATTACAACAGCCACAGGAAGAAAAATAGTAAAAGTTATTCATAATTATGTAACTATCATTTTAAATGGTGTGTCAGTGGCAAGATTCTAAAACACTAATCCCACAATTTGCTCAGAGTGGGAATCTCTGTTGCATTGTCACTCTGGATTGACTTCTCCTTTTTAAAAATCCAAAGTCCCTGCCTAGCCCAACCTTCCTCACTCAGACTGGATGAGACAGGAGCAGCAAAGCATCCCCTGGCTGCATCGACGACAAGTAACTGGGAAAAGGAACACCCCCTTTTTATTAGCTGTTGTAAAGGAGCTGTTTAAAAGCTACAGGGAGGGAGAGGGTGAGGAGAGACTGGGAGTGCGGAGGAAACGAGCTGGGTGGATGGACAGACGGACAGATGGAAGGGCTGGTGTTGGGGAGGTTGGGTCGGGCCTGGAAGGGATGCTTGGGCCAGACAGGGAGGTGGGGGTTGGTTTCGAACAGCTGTGTTGGGGCGGGTAGTAGCTTGGGGGAGGGTCGGACAGGAGGCCTGGGCCAGGTTGAGGGGAGGGTGTGGGGTCCGGTCAGAAGTGGAGTGATGTGGAGGATCCGCTGAATGGTTCCTAGCCCAGTGCAATTGTCCAGAGGAAGGTAGCATTTCTGGGCAATTGCTGGCTAAACCCTTACATGGGAACTTACGAGTGGGATTCCCCAGCGCATCATTGGGACACCCCCTAAATGCGATGCTGGGAAACCTGTTTAGAACAAATAACAGAGCATAGAAGGCTGAGAGGGGACCTGATTGAAGTGTATAAGATTATAAGGGGCATGGACAGTGTGGATAAAAAGCAGCTCTTCCCCTTTTGCTGAGGGGCCAATAACAAGGGGACATAATTTTAAGGTGAAAGGCAGGAGGTTCGGGGGGGAATTAGGAAAAATGTTTTCACCCAGAGGATGCTGAGAGTCTGGAATGCACTGGCTGGGAGGGTAGTTGAGGCAGGATACCTCACAGCCTATGAAAAGTACTTGAATGAGCACTTGGAACGTCATAACATTCAAGGCTGGACAGTGGGATAAGTGTAGGTTAAAGCAGAGTTTTTGGGGCGATGCAGTCTTGATGGGCCGAAGGGCCTCTTCTGTAATGTATGATTCTATGATTCTAGGACTTTGGCTTAAAAGTTGCCGTGTATGCTTATAACAATGGAAAGACAATGGCCCAGATTTTACTGTAGCAATGGTAACAAAGTTGTCAACATTTGCTGCCGTTACCCCTTTGAAAGCAACAGCAACGTCTGGAATCCACATATGCACAGTTAGCTCAGAAAGCCAGACACTGCTGTCAGTGATTCTTTGCTCCTCTAGAGGATACACTATTGAGGACTTCCCCATCTTGCAACCAATTATAAATTGCAGTTAAATCTCAATGAGTCAAGACCCAGGGGAACTGCTTCCGAATTCATGTAAAGTGAAGTTTCATAATTGCAGAGGCGGTGCCAGTCCCACATGAATGGGTCTCTATGTAACCCAATATGCCTACAAACGTGGTCTATGTCCAAAACAACGGATTCAAATGCCAAATGAATACACAGTAAAACAGTAAATGTGTGAAAAGGTCTTTATTCTATTTGTTCACATCTGACAATGACCTGACCTTGCAAAAGACCGACGCTTTGAATTGAACAAGGCCGGGTGTTAGATCCAGAAAAACTCGGCAATTTCTTTTGGCTTAACATGCTGTTTTTGAATGCATGCAGTCAAACATATTATACGATGTTTTTGTGCTGCAGTATGCAATTCCAGAGAATCCCCATGACCTTTTCAGCATTCAGAAATGGGCAAGTGGGTGGGCAAACATCCATTGGGCTCCTCAGCTTGAAAAATGTACTGCATCTAAAACGGCATCATCTGTTCATTCCGCAGCGTATGGCATCGCCCACCTCCGTGTGAGTTGTCTCTGCTGGAATTTCCATGTTGGCCTCCTGCAGCCGAGTGAAACATTCCTCATCATCGGGCTCCTCCTCATTCTCATCATCCTGTGCAGTCATGACCTGTCTGATCCCAGTGTGGTGAAATTGTACCGTCCATCACCATCTTCCAGGCCTTTTTCAGCATTGACATCTAGAACAGTTGGATTGCGCTCCTGCTTCTTATTGATGGCCTTGAAACCTAATGCCATCGATAATGGGTTTTCAGCTTCCTAATCACTCCTTGATCCATTGGCTGGGCCTGGGCTGTGGCGTTGGGATGCACGAACAACAGGCCAGTGATGTCAGGGTACTTGGGGCTCTAATGGTGGCAAACTTCCTTTTTGTTGATTGAGACCTTTTTGTCCACTTTCATTCCATTCCTCAAAAAAGCTGTCGGTCTTTCAGGTGGTTTGGTTAGCCTCGTCCTGCACGGGCAGTGTCTTGACAGTTGTGAAGAATTTGGCTTCTTGGACTTTCCTATCACAAGAATCAGCAGCATTTCAAAGCCATGTATGTTTTTCTTTATTCAGTCAAGGGGTGTGGGCTTTGCTGGCTAGGCCAGTATTTATTGCCCGTCCCTAATTGCCGTTGCCTTGGGCAGGCACAGACCATAGCAATGACCATTCCATGCTCTGTTTTCCACAATTCCCCTTTAAACATCAAGGAGTGGTCCAGCAAAAGACAGTGAAACAGTCCCTTTTTTATTCACGTTAAAAATATCTCTTGCTGCATAATGTTTTAAGATGTGGGGCGCGATTCTCCGCACTCACGCCGGTTCGGAGAATAGCGGGCCGTGCAAATTTTCACGGCGACGCAGGTCCGACGCCCTCCCACTATTCTCCGAACCCTGCACAAACTACACGTCGGGATTCCCGGCAAAGGCCTCGAACGCGCCCCCGACACGACCAGAATCGCTACTTATTGGCCCCCCGCTATTCTCCGGCCCGGATGGGCCGAAGTCGCGACGTCATCACGCACTGTTTTCACGCCGGCCAACACACCTGCTTTTCAAGTTCGTCAACCAGTCGTGCTGGCTGACGAGAGCTTCGATTAGGTGAGCGCACCGCTCAGCGCACTGCTGGAGTCTGGCCACAACGGGGAAGGCATCCCCGAGAACGGGAGGGGGGTCCAGAGCGGGGGGGAGTGGGGGAGACTGAGGGGGGAGTGGGCGAGACTGAGGGGGGGAGTGGGGGAGGCTGAGGGGGGAGTGGGGGAGACTGAGGGGGGAGTGGGCGAGACTGAGGGGGGGAGTGGGGGAGGCTGAGGGGGGAGTGGGGGAGACTGAGGGGGGGGAGTGGGGGAGGCTGAGGGGGAAGTGGGGGAGACTGAGGGGGGAGTGGGGGAGGCTGAGGGAGGGAGTGGGGAGACTGAGGGGGGAGTGGGGGAGACTGAGGGGGGGAGTTGGGGAGACTGAGGGGGGGAGTGGGGGAGACTGAGGGAGGGAGTGGGGGAGACTGAGGGAGGGAGTGGGGGAGACTGAGGGGGGAGTGGGGGAGACTGAGGGGGTGGAGTGGGAGAGACTGAGGGAGGGAGTGGGAGTGGGGGGGGGTAGGGAGAGAGTGAGCGAGTGACCCGTCCAACCCCGTTACAAAATGTCTGGCACCATGCCATGGCGTGCCGGTCACGAGGACACGGCCGCTGGTTCCCCTGTGGCTTACGGCCACAGGCCACTGACGCACCGGTGAAGAGGACGTAGTTAACTGCCCGTTGGATGCAGAAAGTGACCAGTGGTTAGGCTGCCCGCGTGTCAGCAGTGCGACCAGGCCACCGGGACACACAGGTATCCCGTGGCAAACGGCTGCCGAGGTGTCGACTAACGTCCGTCTAACATGTCCCGTTTCTCTGCCCCCACCACCCTTCTGTAGGTTAGCACGATGCATGGGAACAGAACGGCTATGTTCAGCGCAGTGGTTGGCGCCGCTGCCCTGCATTTGGAGATGCAGCGGCATCCACAGCCACAACCCGCAGTGGATGCAGGGCCAGGTGCAGCAGCAGAGGGAAGGGCTGAGGAGTTGCCAGTCGTCGAGCAGCATGGGGGGGAGGAGGAGGAGGAAGAGGACGAGAGAGTGAGGGTGCAGCTCTGGCGCCGACCAAGGCCGAGGGTGTACCGTGCCCGGATTTCTTTCCTAACAATGACGGACATCACCTGCAGGAGGAGACTCCAGCTGAGTAGGCGGACGGTGATACATATCTGTCACCTCGTGGCGCACCTCGCCCCACGTGGAACGGGGGGAGGACACGCAATCCCGGTTGCCATCAAGGTGACGGTCGCTCTTAACTTCTATGCGACCGGCTCCTTCCAGTCTCCGAGCGGGGACCTCTCCGGGATCTCCCAGTCATCGGTGCACAGGTGTATCCGGGATGTGACCGACGCCCTCTATGCCATCGCCGATCGCTACATCACCTTTCCCGAGGACCGAGCAAGTCAAGACTCACGAGCTCGTGGATTTGCCAGCGTGGCCGGGATACCGATGGTGCAGGGGGCAATCGATTGTGTTCACGTCCCCATGCGCCCGCCTGCAGGGGATAGGGAGGTGTTCACAAACAGGAGGGGGACATACTCCATGAATATCCAGGTGGTATGCGACCCCCACATGAGGGTCATGAAAGTCTCTGCAAGGTTCCCAGGGAGTGTGCATGACTCCTACATACTGGCGCAGTCGTTCATCCCTGCGATGTTTGAGGGACGTCCCCGCCGGCTGAGGGGCTGGTTGCTAGGCGACAGGGGTTGTCCGCTGAGGTCTTGGCTGATGACGCCTATACGGAGGCCTCAGACCAATGCGGAAACCCGATACAACGATGCCCATGCAGCAACCAGGGGTGTGGTGGAGCGCTGCCTTGGCCTCCTGAAGATGAGATTCAGGTGCCTGGACCGCTCCGGAGGGGCCCTGCAGTACCAACCCGACAGGGTCGCTCGCATTGTTGTGGTCTGCTGTGCGCTGCACAACATCGCGATGCAGAGGGGAGATGACCTGCTGCAGGAGGCGGAGGGAGAAGCAAGTGGCAGTGGTGCCAGCACAGAGGAGGAGGAGCAGAAGGAGGAGGAGGCTGGTGGAGTGGCGGACGCAGCACGCAGACACGACACTGGTGCTGGTGATGTCCAGGAGGCGGCACGACGGACCCGGCGAGGACGGCGGGCACGCGACGCCTTGGTGGCAGCACGGTTCACGCGTCGTATGCGACGTCCCCACTGAACACCAAACCACCACCTGCATCGCTAGTCTTTCAGAGGGTCAACACATAACTGCCACCACCACAACCTCCCCCCCCCCCTCAGTGTACACTGCTCCACTTCGACATCACCCTTACCACTGGGTCCAGACGGTATGGCACAACATTGATGGCTGTGTCAGCGGGTGTGATCAGTGCCATGTGGAATGATGACAGGCCGCTCTGCGAAGAGCTGTGAGCTCAGAATCGTTAGAGAGAGTCTGACCCATGGCAATAGCTGAACCATCCACCTTGGTGGCCGCTGAGATCGTCACGGACACTCCATCACGTGCCCACGTGGGCTAGCTGTGGGAGGGGGAGGGGCAGGGACTGCACACCCGGCACCGAAGTTTCATCGCTCGCCAACCCCAGCGACACTCGGTCACCATCACGATTCCTGTGGCTGTGGAACAATCACACGGTATTACAAGTAAGGTGGAACAGTGCGTTTAATGTGAACAAAAATTTACAGGTGCCCTAGCCCCTACAACTAAACTGTGCCCTTCACCCGTGCCAACGTACTCAGTGTCTCTCTTTGTTGCCTTACGGGCCCTACCACTACGTCTAAGTGATTCCCCAGATGATACAGCAGGAGTGGAGGAGGACTGCTGCGAATCGCCCCCTTCGACTCGTTTCTCCTTGGCTAAGCGTTTCCTGGGGCGACCCGGCCTTGATGGGCCAGGCTGCTCTGCGGGCATCTCGGGTGACGTTGTGCCACCCTGCTCTGCCTTCTGCCCACCCGATGCACCAGGGATGGGACGGGGGGAGGCCGAGAATTCCGGGAAATCCCGTGATGGAGTTAATGGGACGGGCCCCGAAACCTCCTCCTCCCTCGGGGAGCCTGGTGGCCCCCGCGCCTCACCTTGGGACAGAGGTGCGAGCGGGGAGGTGCCCCGTCGCGCCACCGACACCTGGCGCTGCCAGTCCTGGAGGCCTGCAACGGTATCCACCAGGATCCGAAGGTTTGCAGAGACGGAGTCCAGGGAGTTAGACATTCCCGCCAGGGACTGTGCGATCTCAACCTGTGAGTGCACGACATCATCCAGCACATGTGTCAGGCAGTTGATGCTCTCCGCGACTGACTGCTGGGACTGTGCCATCGACTTCTGGGACTGTGCCATTGACTGCTGTGACTGTGCCATGGCGTGCTGCGACTGGGCCATGACCTGCTGAGACTCGGCCAAGGCCCGCAGCGCGCCGGCAATGTCGTGTTGGCTCTGGCGCATTGCTGCCTGTGAGAGGGCAAGCCTGTCCAGGGCCGAGGATGACGCGTGCACATTAAGCCCAACGCCTTGCATAACCTGACCCATTGCCTCCACCGCGGATGCCATCCATGCGGTGTCGGCCTGGGTTGCTGCCATGAGCGGTACCACTCCCTGCTCATGGACGCGGTTCGACTCCTCTAACAGCGTCTGCAGAGTCTGGAAGACAGCCCTCATCCCGTCATTGTGTCCCTGGGTTTCTTGATGCATCGGCTGTGCGGGTGGGTTGAGAAAGTCCAGGAACTCGGAAAATGTCTGGGAGCCAGCTGGATGCTGGGCCTGGCCTGCCCTCCGCCAGTCCGGGCCCTCGGCTGCTCCGACCTCCACCTGCTGTACCTGCTCAGCTGTGATGTGCGACCCAGACTGTGACCCAGGAGCCTCATCACTAAATAGGCCAACCGGGGTGAGTGTCTCTGGGATGGTGGATGGTGTGGGAGATAGCTGTGCCGCAAGCTCGAGGTCGTCTTGGGTTGACGCCTCCTCTATGTCATCGGCCCGCTGAGAGGCCGCAGGGCATTCACGGGCCATTTCTCTCTCTTGCTCTGTCGCCTGAGATCACAGATTCGGTTGGGGAGGATGGGACTCCCCGCTGATCGGGCACCCTGTCTTGTGCGGCCCTGGGTGAGGTGGGGGCAGATGCCTGTGTCTGCCTGGAGGCAGATGGCCCTGGTCGTTCGGCATCATGTCCTCGGGAAGAGAATGAAACAGGTTATTTAGATTCGCTTGGCCAGGCGCTGGACGGTCCCAGTGGGCAGAGTGTGAAGGGACAGAGGATGGGGGAGGTATCCCAGTGGGCAGGGTGCGTGAAGGGACAGAGGATGGGGGAGGTGTCCCAGTGGGCAGGGTGTGTGAAGGGACAGAGGATGGGGGAGGTATCCCAGTGGGCAGGGTGTGTGAAGGGACAGAGGATGGGGGAGGTGTCCCAGTGGGCAGGGTGTGTGAAGGGACAGAGGATGGGGGAGGTGTCCCAGTGGGCAGGGTGTGTGAAGGGACAGAGGATGGGGGAGGCGTCCAAGTGGGCAGGGTGTGTGAAGGGACAGAGGATGGGGGAGGTGTCCAAGTGGGCAGGGTGTGTGAAGGGACAGAGGATGGGGGAGGTGTCCCAGTGGGCAGGGTGTGTGAAGGGACAGAGGATAGGAGAGGCGTCCAAGTGGGCAGGGTGTGTGAAGGGCAGAGGATGGGGGAGGTGTCCAAGTGGGCAGGGTGTGAAGGGACAGAGGATGGGGGAGGTGTCCAAGTGGGCAGAGTGTGAAGGGACAGAGGATGGGGGAGGGGGGGGGGGGGGGGGTTGTTTGTCATGCAGGGTTGTCTCACTTGTTGCAGCTCCGCCAACCTCGCATTGCGCGATCTCTCGGGTGGCAGATCCCCCAACAAGGTCCAGTGCCCTCTGCTCAAACGTGGTGAGGGGACGCAGGATGGGCGAACCCCCTCCAGTCTTGTTCCGCTCACGGGTGTTGTGAGCGGTCTTGTCCTGTTGGGGGAGGGGGCATAGGTATATCATTACAATACGGCAGGTATCAGCAGGCCGTTCAGATACTGGCACAGTTTGGGGGTCAAGTTGTAACAAGACCATTGCATCTCTCCAGGGGGGCCAGAGCGCTGGGTCTGTGACTACTTTGTGAACCACCCTCCACTCACTCTGCCCCAATCCCCCTCCACCCCCCGTGCCGGCGGGGGGGGGGGGGGGGGGGGGGGGGGGGGGGGGGAGGTGGGTGATTAAGTTAAGGGGGGAGGGATGGTTGTCACCCGGGGGCACCCACTTGGCACTTACCCTGGCAGCCCTGTTGAGGTCGTGCATCTTCTTCCGACATTGGTCTGCAGAACGAGGGGTCTGCCCCACAGCACTAACGGCAGCAGCCACCTCACGCCAGGCCTGGCGCACCGCGCTGGCAGGGTGGCGATGCCCTCTACGCGGGCAGATGATGCCCCTCCTCTGCTCGATTGATTCGAGCAGCATCTCCACGTCAGCCTCAACGAATCGCGGGGCTGCTCTCCTGAGCTCCGACATCCTGGCCTAGTTTCTGTGCTCGCCCGCGCCCTTTTACAGCGTCGGGCGGCGCCACGTGGGCGTGTTCGTAGCGTCGCCGCGTTCCGGGGTCATCGCGCACGTGATTGACGCGGCCCCGATCCTAGCCCATTTCCCGGACGTGAATACCTCGGGAAATGGGCCGTGTCGGGCCTTCGCAAAAGTCGCCCGTTTTCACGGCCAACTTTGCGATTTTCCGCGGGTGCGGAGAATCGCGCCCGTGGACTTTCTATGGAATTTGCTATTCTGACAGCAGGAATGGTTGACAAATTAGACATAACTGGAATTTTGTGTCTTCCGTGTTTGACTCATTACGATTCTCCAGTATTTAACTGATATGAACTTCCACCCTTTTACTCGGTTTTGTTGAAAAAGCCTTGAAAAAGTTACACATTTTTGAATGAGGCATAGCTTTTTTAAACAATACATTAAGTTTATCATTATCGTTCATCAGTTCATCCTGAAGAGCTACTTATTTGTTGGTTGAATGTCAAATTCCACATTCTGATAAGGAATTCAACATATCCTTAAAATAACAGCTTAGCTTCTACCTTAATCTAATGTATATGATCCAATCACTTGCTTTCCTGGGCTAGATTCTCCGCCGGCAGGATGCTCCCTTTTGCCGGCATCCCGGGGGTTTCCCGACAGCGTGGGGCTGCCCCATAATTGACTCGCCAACGTAACGGAGCATCCCGCCGGCAGGGTGGGGCAGACATGTGGCGCGGCGGGGCGGAGCATCCCTCCCCAGGGTGTAAATGTTTAAAATTAAAAACAAAGGGATTCAACCTTTTTTTAATGTCCTTGTTTGCTGTCAGTGAGACTACTTTCATGAGATTGCCTGCTTAATCTGCTTGATGGCATCACTGTTGCTCAAGGCCTGAAGATTTTGCTGGCGTGGCATCAGGTTCGTACTGAGTTTGGGAAAGGGGAAGACCATGCCATGGAAATTGGTAGATCTGTGTAGGCAGTTTTCTTCAAGGTCAGTGGTGAATGCTATCCCTTCACCCCAGACCACAAAATTGAAGCCAGTAGGTATGGTGTTATATCAAAAGGTCTACAGCAAACAGTGCCCCTGGAGAATCTGTCAATAGAGTGTTTTATCCTAGTCAGATCCATTTCTACATTCTGTTGTGAGCATGGAAACCTAATTTAACAGCAGATGCTGTAAGTCATTTATGAACAACAGGCTCCTAGAATCAGAGCTATAAGACGAGGCTGCTAAAATGTGCTGCAGTTAATCTGGGTGACTATGTCAGAGACATAAAATTCCTTTACAAGGCAGCAGCTCAGAGTTTTGCCCTCTAGCCATGTGTTCTGAAAGATTAAAAACATGTTGCCTGCCTGGAATATAAATAAACTGTTGCTAAATCTTTTAAACACCAAATAATAGGCACAGTAACCATAATAGTTCATCACACCCAATTTATACATCCTCCATTAATTTTTATATTGAAGAATTAAAAACAGAACAAAATTCAGTCCAAGATATATGTGCAAAGAAGGGTGGCACTCACTGTGTGGAGTTTGCACATTTGCCCCGAATCTGCACGGGTCTCAGCCTCACAACCCAAAGATGTGCAGGCTAGGTGGATTAGCCACACTAAACTGCCCCTTAATTGGAAAAAAAAGAATTGGGTACTTAAAATTTTTTTAAAAATGTGCACAGGGGTACAGGGTCACACCGGGAAAAAGGGAAAGATCAATTTCCTTCGGGTGCATTTTGCATTTGCATTTCTTTCATAAGCCTTTTCTACTTTCAATTTCTGTCTTTGGTGTACTGTTGTAAAGCCTCTGCAGACTGCTCTCAGACACTGAGTAAATCACCAACGAGTTATGTGGTATCCTTAATGTCCCAAGAGTCCTTCATTACATGTTTTTAAGGTAAAGATAGATAGTTTTTTGAAGAATAAAGGGATTAAGGGTTATGGTGTTCGGGCCGGAAAGTGGAGCTGAGTCCACAAAAGATCAGCCATGATCTAATTGAATGGCGGAGCAGGCTCGAGGGGCCAGATGGCCTACTCCTGCTCCTAGTTCTTATGTTCTTATGTTCTTATTTCATAGACTTTGAACCCATCCGACCAGCTAACCGCCCAATCATGTCCCTTGTTACCATCAGAGAGCACTGCAGCTCCATTCAGTGTGCTTCAGGCCGAGAAGCAATAGAGCAGGAATTTTCCAGTCCAGAATAACCGGCCAAAGTCAACAGACCTTCGGCCTGTCAGTCAAACTTTTCTTCCCGTCTCTGACGATTGGGGCCGTGGGCTGGACCGGATACGCCTGGTCCAGGGACTCAAACCGGGATACATCCCCAATCCATGAGAGTAAATAATGCTCGATGGCATTTCATTCATTACATTGCTGCTTGTGGGATCTTGCTGTGCACAAATTGGCTGCTGCGTTTCCTACACTGATGACACTCTATAATGGATGTAAAGCACTTGGAACATCCTGAGATCGTGAAAGTTGCTAAAACAAAATGCAAATCTTTCTCTTCTTTTATTATGCAGTGTTGTTATTTTATTTCGCTAAAATAGAGTATCTCTTGCTTGGAACTATGTGCCTTAGGAATCCAGAACAACCATTCAAAGTAAGATCTCACAGCTAAAAGGCAAAGCTATAATGTGCAAAGTAGTGAAGCTTGTAGCATATCAAGTTGTCATCCTCTGGAACACAGAAAGTGGTTAACTGCTCAAATGTTGGGCGGCAGGGTGGCACAGTGGTTAGCACAGCTGCCTCACGACGCTGAGGATCCAGGTTTCATCCTGGCCCTGGGTCACTATCCATGTGGAACTTGCACATTCTCCAGATGTCTGCGTGGGTCTCACCCCCACAACCCAAAGATGTGCAGGGTAGGTGGATTGGCCACACTAAATTGCCCCTTAATTGCAAAATAAAATTGGTGCTCTAAATTAATTTTTAAAAACTTCTCAAATACTAACTGTAGAATGGGGTGCAAGTCACAGTCACTGTTGTTCCAATCACAAAGAGTTCCCACAATTAAAAGAACACAGCACATCCCTCAGCATCTGATTCAAGACTGACAGAAACTCAACCATGAGGGTTATGGGGAGGGGGAGGGGAGTAGAAGTGAGGGGCAGCTCAAATGGAAGAGGGAATTTACCTACTTCTCCCCCAGTCTAATCTGGTTAATTGCAATTCTAAATTGCAGACCACAAACACACCCATCTTAAGCTGGTGATAAGGTTGACAACTATGATTAAATCTATTCCTGGATATTTTAACACATGACTCCAGCCATTACTCCACCCAAAATATCCATCCTTATGTAAGGGCCCTTCCTATTAATTCCCTTATTTCCACATTCTCTATTTTGCTGTTATTCTTTTAAAAAAAAATTTTTTTTAGATTACCCAATTCATTTTTTCCAATTAAGGGCCAATTTAGCATGGTTAATCCACCTACTCTGCACATCTTTGGGTTGTGGGGGCGAAACCCACACAAATACAGGGAGAATGTGCAAAATCCACACAGACAGTGGCCCAGAGCCGGGATCGAACCTGGGACCTCAGCGCTGTGAGGCCGCAGTGCTAACTCACTGCGCCACCGTGCTCCCCGTGCTGCTATCCTTTCGATCCATGGATGCTAATGGACAAGTATCTTTAAGTCAAGCAGCAAGGAGAATGAGGAATTCAAAAAGTTGCAACTTAGTATATGGTGCTGGTTTTTCCAACAGAAGAACTCAGATTTTTCGGCACCCAAGAGATAGGGGGGTGGGATTTGATTTGATTGATTGACTGGTGGCCAGTGAATTGGCCAAAAGGCCGTATTCTATCCATTAACAGGTGGTGATTGGGTCCTACTCAAGTGGATTGGTTTTCAGAAACACAAGGAGCTCAGTTTGAACCTGGACACGCAAGGGACGGACCTGCTCTCTCTCTCTCTCTCTTTCTCCCTCCATCTCTCTCTCTCTCTAGAAAGGCAGTGAGTTACTGTGTTTGTGAAACTGCAGAGATCTGAATGAATTCATAGTGAAACCATTATAGGCTGCAGACAGAGACCTGGATCAGAAAGCTTACTTTGATGGAAGGTCTACTTAATGACAACCATCTGAAACAAAGATTATTTTTCCCTTTAGCTATGATTCTCACCCCTCTCCTGCCCTCTGTGTTTTTCTGTCTTGGATGTGTGTGTGCATAGAGGGTGGGGGCAAGTTAAAGTGGGGGATTAGAAATTAGATGATAGTTAACCAAATGTACTTACTGCATATTTCATTCATAGAATCATAGAATTTACAATGCAGAAGGAGGCTATTTGGTCCATCGAGTCTGTACCGGCCCTTGAAAAGAACACCCTACCTAAGCACACACCTCCACATTATCCCCGTAACCCAGTAACCCCACCTAACCTTTTTGGACACTAAGGGCAATTTAGCACGGCTAATCCACCTAACCTACACATCTTTGGACCGTGGGAGGAAATTGGAGCACCTGGAGGAAACTCACGCAGACACGGGGAGAATGTGCAGACTCCACACAAACAGTGACCCAAGCGGCAATCGAACCTGGGACCCTGGAGCTGTGAAGCTATTGTGCTAACGAATGTGCTACTGTGCCGCCCAATGAAGAAGTTCTCAAAATGGTTGGAGAAAAGAGGGAATTGGTGCATAATGTCAAAGAGAGAAAGCTACAGTACTGCTTTCGCATCATCAGAGTGAATAATAGACAGACAGTTATTTGACGGGAAGATCAAAAGTAGATGCAGGAGAGGAAGCAGAGGTGAAAATGGATAACAGATATAATGGACTGGATGCAGTTGTCTTATGAGAAATATATAAGGGCAGCACAGGACAGTCAGGGGTGCAGATCCACGGCTGGCAACTTTTTGCGAAGATGAGAACACCATTGGATGAATGAATAGCACTATCAAATCAGCCTACAATGAAATTGGTCCCGATTCTGTTTCAGTGAAACCTCTTTGGCCTCATCTCACCCAGAGCTGATCCTAATATCCCAAGAAGCTAAAGCCCTCCCTCCCACATCATTTCCCCAGTGAGGTAGTGGTGTTATGGTCTTGTTGCTGGACCAGTTATCGAGAGATACAGGGTAATGCTCTGGGGACCCGGTTCAAATTATACCATTCGATAAAAATCTGGAATTAAAAGTCTAATAATGACCATGAAAACATAGTCGTAAAAAGCCCACCTGGTTGGGCATTTGACTCCAAACCCACAGCAATGTGGTTGACTCTTAAATGTCCTGTGCCTGGACAGTCCACCACGCATCGACGAGGAACCGGCAACGACAATGGTTGTGTTGAACTCAGTCCTTTTGAACATACAAACCACAATTTGGGAGAGCAGTCACACAGGCTAATCAAGCAACAGGCTGACATAGTCATACTCACGGAATCATACCCTACAGTTAACAATAGAATCCCTACAGTGCAGAAGAAGGCCATTCTGCCCATCAAGTCTGCAGCGACCCTCAGAAAGAACACCTGACCTAGGCACACCCACCATTATCCCCACAATGCTTAACAAAGGACACATGCACCTGGCCTTTGGCACCCTCCCTAGCACACAGCTCCTCTCAGAGTAGAAGCCCCACCAGAAGCAACACTATCAGCTCGCCCACCCCTCAGGACTACAAACTGTCTGCAACCCTTGCCTGTCCACCGCGACGCTGCACCCAACAAACTTGCCCTTGGCCAGAAAACCCGACCCGCTCTCTGTCATAACCCGTGTTTTGCACCCAGGCCCCACAGCACACAGCAACTAAGGTGTTAGCAAACGCACATTTCCCTCTTTCATCCCCATCCGTAGGACCTGCCAGCAAACAAGCGTCTAGGCATGGAGGTGACTGGCAGCACATATTGACCATCTCCATCACACAACCAGTTGCCACCCTGCTGGCAGGATAACTCACGGCCCACCCAGTGAGGAGACTCACAGTAGACCCCAATGGGGAAACAGGACAGGGGAGGGGAGGGGGGGGTGCACTTTGGGCTCCGCCCACTCGCAAACCAGGAAGCAACAGTGGTGCAAAGCAATGACAATGCAGGAACTCCCCAAACTTTTCCGAGCTGAGTCATGTGGGAGTCAAGGATTGCTAATCCTCTCAAAATGTCAGACACGTGCAACGGTAAACTACTCAGCACGACATTGTGTTGATGCAGCAACTCCCCAAACAAACCAGGGAGTTTATTCAGTCAAATCTTGCATGGCCTGCTTAAAAAAAAAGCCCGTCTTTTGGATATCGCAGCTTTCAGACAGCTGGATTTGAGGTACTGTACCTGTATTACAGTAGAAATCAGTCCTTACAGTGGTTGTTGTCCATGTCTAGAGCCACATTCGGCCAATTTTAGGATGCGCGGGCTGTCCTGGTTGGGGGGGGGGGGGAGGGTTCCAACTCCAGGCGGCCTCCCCGGTGGCAGGCCCACAATCGGGGCCAACCGACTGGCGGGCAGGCTTATTCTGGAGAGCACCCATGTTCCTCCGCACCAGGCCCCTCTAGTTATGCGCCATATTTTGCTGGGGAATTCGGCCCCTACGCCCCATGGACGTCAGGTCACTAGTCGGGATTCTCTGAAATCCTGGCCAAGTGTCGATGCCGGCGTGAAAACTGGCACGAGCGACTCCAGCGTCAATGGGCCTCCAGGCCTAGGCATTCACCCCTTCCTAGGGGGCTAGTATGGTGCGGGAGTGGTGTCCGCTGCTCTGGCGTTCGAAAGCCATCGCGCCACGGCCGGCGCGGGTTTGCGCATGCTCACCACGGCTGGCGCAGGTCCGCATATGTGCGCAATGGCCGGCGCGGGTCCGCGCATGCGCATGGGCTGCCATCTCCGCACCGGCCCCTGGGCAATATGGCGGAGCCCTACAGGGGCCCGGCGCTGATTAACGTAGGCTCCCCCAGAATTAGCCCGTCCGCCGATCGGTGGGCACCGATTGCGGGCTTGGCCACCGTGGAGGCCTCCCCTCGGAGTCGGATCCCCCGCCCCCCGCCACCAGGACAGCCCCCGTAGCCAGAACTCCGAGGTCCATACGTAACCCATGCCGGCGAGACTCGGTAGAACTTAAGGGGCACTCGGCCCGTCGTGGCGTGGAGAATCGCAGGTAGAGGCTGCTTTCAACGGCCCACAACAGGCGCGGCAGCATCCCCACAGGGGCGATTGGCGCCAATTCTCCAGTCGCCGGAGACCGGCCTGGTGTCGGAGCGGCGTGGCGTGATTCTCGCGCCACACCCCGCCGATTCTCTGACTGGCGCGGGATCGGAGAATCCCGGCCCATATTGGATTAGGCAGCTTTGTAAATGTTCTGTCTAGACATCTAAAACATGGGCGGGATTCTCCCATCTGATGGCAGAGTGTTGACGCCGTCGTAAAAACTGGAGAGTTTAACAACGGCGTCATCGGACCGCTAAGTGTAGCGATCCTCTGCCCTACAGGAGGCCAGCACGGCGTGGGAGCGACCCACGCTGCTCTAGCTGCCGATACCGCCGTCAAATGGGCGCTACGGGTCTGCTCATGTGCGGTAGCTTCCTACTCTACGCCGGCCTTGGCGCAACGTGGCATAGGGCTGCAGGATTCTCTGCACCAGCGTGGGCTGAGAGAATCCCGCCCATGATTCATGTCCCTCGCATGTGTTCGTTAGGAACCCAATGTCAATTGATTAAAAAAACTGTTTTGGATGAGAAGGAGCGATGCTAAGCTGACTGTAGCTACAGTTGAAGGATGGTTTCATTTTAACCTTTAAATAGGGAAAAGGAGGGCAGCACGGTGGCGCAGTGGTTAGCACTGCTGCCTCACGGCGCTGAGGTCCCAGGTTCGGTCCCGGCTCTGGGTCACTCTCCCTGTGTTTGTGTGGGTTTCACCTCCACAACCCAAAGATGTGCAGTGGATTGACCATGCTAAATTGCCACTTAATTGGAAAAAGTGAATTGGATATTCTAAAATTTTAAATAAATAAATAAATAAATAGGGAAAAGCAACTCATTTGATCAAGCCAGGAGAAACAGGCTGGATCTGGCCTTCTGATCACAAAGTCGGTGCCACTCCCGCACCGATCCTCCATCTGGTGGGGAGCTAGCAGCCGGGCAGCATAATGGCTTTACCTGCGGAAACGGCCAGAAAATGGTCGGGTCCGTGGCCGCACATGCGCACAGCAGCCGCACCGTGCAACATGGCTCCAGCCGCGGGCGGACCTGGCCTGCCAAAAACTGCCCTTCTGTAACCAGCCTTGCTAACCCCGGACCATCCCCTACCAATCCCCACAGCCGCCGCTGAACCCCCCCCCCTTGCCAGCGGAACAGACCCCCTCGACTGTGACGGCGCTGGACTCAGTCCACAGCCACCACGGGAGGTTCCCAAACAGTGTGAGCACATGCAAGCGTCGCTATTGGGGACTCGGGCCATTTAGCACGGAGCATCGGGGGAGGGCCTCAGGTGAAGTCCTGAGGCCGTCCGTACAGCGTGCGGCGTACCCCCCCCCACCCCCTCCAAGTATGCCGTTTGTGAGGGGCGACGCATCGCAAAATCGGCGCTGCCCCCAACTCCGGCGTAAACGGGGATTCTCTGGCCGATCGCCAAACGTAATTTTGGCGTCGGCGATCGGAGAATCCAGCCCAGGAGCTCTCTCCTAATTCCAATCATCGAAACTGGACCGAGCACACTCATCTGCCCCAAACCGCTAATTCCTGGTTCGACACCCATCCTAGTTCTCAATTTTGTGCTGCTGTTGCGAAGGTGTCCTGCATTTTGCCACCTGCGATGCACAAGATGCCAATGGAGGTTCGACAGACACCAGAGGTCCATGTGTGAAATGTCAAATGAGGCCCAAAATCCATCTTTGCGCCTCCCAGTAAAAGCACCTGTGCCATTCCAAAATGGCTCCAGACGAATGTATTTCCCATTTCTCGCCCATAGACCTCTTAACTTGAATCATGAGTAAATCCGCTTATCTATCCCACATGAGCTAAACAAATACTCAACTGGAACTTTCTTTTCCACAATAAAAATTGACCCATTACCTACATGAAAGTATAACAGTTTCTCAGTAATTAGGCATTTCTGCTGCTCTTTCAAAGGGAGAGGAATCAGGTTGCATGGAGTAAGTTTATTGACAGGTTTTAAAAGAGCTAAGAGAACTCTTCACAGAACGGCTATGAGATTGATCTATGGTGTCAAGAGGATTGAGTGATGAGAATACACGGGGGAAATTTGGTATTTTTAGCCCTGCAAGAAGGTATCTGAAAATGGACCACAGAGATATATAAGACAGCAAAAAGGTTTATAAAAAAAAAAGAGCTGTTACTGTATTTCAAATTAAACAGTGTTAGAGAAAGAAAAGGCAATGCCTAGGCATTGTAGGCTAACTCAGTAGCCAATTTGCACATAGCTTTCCCACAAATAGCAATAAGATGAATGACAGTTATTCGGTTTTGACGTTGTTGGTTGAGGAATGTGTGTTTGGCCAGGACGTCATTTTTCATACGAACATAAGAAATAGCAGGAGGAAGCGGTTTGATTCCTGAAGGCTGCTCCATTTTTCAATAAGATCATGGCTGATCTACGTCATCTACTCCTTCCAGAACCATCCCTATTGTTTTTTTTTTTTTAAATTTAGAGTACCCAATTATTTTTTCCAATTAAGGGGCAATTTAGCGTGGTCAATTCACCTAACCTGCACATCTTTGGGTTGTGGGGGCGAAACCCACGCAGACACGGGGAGAATGTGCAAACTCCACACGAACAGTGACCCAGGGCCGGGATTCGAACCCGGGTCCTCAGCGCCGTAGGCAGCAATGCTAACCACTGTGCCACCGTGCTGCCCTACCATCCCTATTGTTAATTGTATCGTAATTACGTGTTTAGTTGTATTTGCGTGGGATCCACCTGTGCTGGCATAAATTATTTTAAAAGTAAATTTAGAGTACCCAATCCATTGTTTTTCCAATTAAGGGGCAATTTAGTGTGGCCAATCCACCTACCCTGCGCATCTTTTGGGTTGTGGGGGCGAAATCCACACAAACACGGGGAGAATGTACAAACTCCACACGGACAGTGACCCAGAGCCGGGACCGAACCTGGGACCTCGGCGCCGTGAGACAGCTGTGCTAACCACTGTGCCACCGTGCGGTCCTTGTGCTGGCATAAACAGCAGCAGACTGAAACTGGTTGTTGGATTGGAGCTGCGTACAATGTAACATATGTTTCTATAAATGAACCTTGCAAGCCTGTACAGATAAAGCTCCACTTCTATCCTTCACCATTTAGCTATCTAAACTCTAACACCTATTTTTCTTACTTCCATTAGTATCTAAAAATATAATCCAGAGCACTCTGAAGTAGAGATCTCCAAAGGTTCACAACAATTTGATTGAATAGATTTCTTCTCACCTCACTCCTAAATGGCTGACCCTTTATTCTGAGGCTGTGCTCCCCTAGTTCTAGATTCCCCAGCCACGGGAAACATCATCCTGTATTTCAATAAGATCATCTCTTATTCGTCACCCTTACACTCCAAAACATTTATATTAACTGTTCACATATTATTAACTTTTTTGCACATTCTCCCCGTGCCTGCGTGGGCTTCACCTCCACAACCCAAAGGTGTGCAGATTAGGTGGATTGGCCACACTAAATTGCCCCTCAATAGGAAATAAATAATAATTAGGTATTCTAATTATTTTCTTAAAAAACCATACTATTTACTTTTCTAATGGCAAGTCGTACCTCCATGTTAAGTTTCTGAGTTTCATGTACCAAGACACAGTGGGCTGGATTCTCCGCACCACGAAATCGGGGAGCATGCCGCGCCGAGTATTCACCAGCTGAGGCCATTGCCAGTAGCCCGCCCCGCTATTCTCCGCCCCCGATCGGCCCAATTCCCGATGGCGTGGATCTAATCTGGTCCTGCCATTCAGGAACCTCGCGTGGCGGCTGTGGACTCAGACGGGGGCGGGCCGATCGGAGGGCGGGGGAGGCCTCATTCAGGACTGGTTTTTTTTGTTGTCCGGGCGATCCAGGGTGGCCAAGCAGCCAATCAGGGGTTCTATTTCCGCAGTCCAGGTCCGCGGTCTGAGTCCGCCATGGAGCACTGCACGGTCGCTGGAGGCCGCCGCCATGCACATGCGTGGCCTCTGACCCGGAAGTGCAGGGGGTCGTATCGGCAGCTGGAGCTGCGAGCTCCATGACAGCTGCCTGCTAGCCCTCAGCAAGGCTGTGAATCTGTGGCCTTTTGATGCCAGTTTTCCTGGCATAAAAGACCACAGTTTTCGCAACGGCGTGGGGACATAGTCCCGAAGATGGAGAATCCAGCCCCAGATCCCACTGAATGCCAACATGTCTCGGTCTCTCGTCGTCCAAACAATATTTGCTTTTCCATTTCTCTTACTAAAGTGGGCAACTTCCCATTTCTCTATGTTAAATTCCATCTGATACATTCTTAGCTACTCACTTAACCTGCCTAAATTATTAATCAGCCTCTTCACATCCTTCTTACAGCTCATTTCCCATGTCACTTTGTATCTTCAGAAAACTAGGATACATTACACTTGGCCCTCTCAGCTAAGCCATTGACAAAGCGGAGAGCCAGGTACGATCCTCACAACACAAATCAGTTAAATCCGCTCACCTGAAAATGACACGTTTATTCCTGTTCTATTTTCTGTCCATTAAACCATCCTCAATCCATCCTTAATGTTTTACCCAAATCTCACAGTTCCTAGTTTATACAATAACTTTATCAAATATATTTTGAAAATCACAGGTTCCTCTTTATCTATCCTACTTTCTCAAAATCTCTCAACAGGTTTGTCAAACATGATCTCCCTTTCATAAATCTGAGGGGACTCTGCTGAACCATATTATTTTCTAAATGCCCTCTCTTGACAACCCTAATAATAAATTGGAACATTTCCCTAATACCTCTTATTCCATCCTCGGTAAGCCATCAGGATATTTGTTGCTCTTTAGTTTGATTAGTTTCTCCAGTACTATTTCTTTATTGACACCAATATCTACAAGTTCCTCATTTTCATTTGACCCTTGGATTTCTGCTACTTCCAAATGTTTTTGTTGGCTTACTGTGAAGACAAATACAGTGGGCTGGATTCTCCGTTTGGGAAACAATGTACTGCTGCCGGCATGGAAACCATGGCGTTTTACGCCCGAGAAAACGCTGCACCGATCCTCCCTCTGGTGGGGGGGGGCCAGCAGGCACGCAGAGTAAAGCCCCCGGTTCTAGCTGCGGATACGGCCAGAGACGGCATTGAGGTCGCTGTCAAGGCACCCTGAGAATTGCGATTTGCCGTGAACCCAGCACCTTTCCCGATTTCGCCGACGGAGAATCCCGCCCACTATCTTTGAATGCACAAAGTATTCACAAGAAATGAGTTGAATTAATAGCACAGATAGAAATGATTGGAATAATAAAATATTATGCAGATTAGGTTGTGTCATAATATCCACTCATGTATATTATGAGATGCAGACAGGCAGTAATTGACACACAGGATAACCAATGAACACACATGACACAGAACAACAATCACCAGACAGGACACCACCACTATAAAGCCCACAGGGTATTAAGGCTCTCTCTCTCTCTCTCACAGGACACGGCTAGGGAGATAGTCACAGAGCACAGGCCAATGAACATCATCACCATGTAATAGAGAGCTAGTCTGGTCAAGCCAGTAGGAGGTTACCAGTTAGGTTAATAGAGTGTCAACCCACAGCAGATTATGTACAGCAATCAACAGGTTCAATAAAACAGTGTTGGACCATCTCCTGTGTCGGAAGCCTGTTTCTCGTTTTACTGCGTCCAGTTGCAGTCGATGTTAGACCAACACAGATAACACATCAGGTTGCAGAGTGACTAAGGTTTGAAATTAAATGTTCCAAGATACATGATTTTGATAAGAGATAGGCAAAATGGAAAAGGCGGAGGATTAACCTGATAATGAAGGGTGGGATAAAGAAGGAAGCGAAAAGGACCTTGCTTCAGAAGATTAAAATGTTGGATCAGTTTGTGTGAAGCTAAGAAACAACAAGGGAAAATAGTTGCCATGTCATCAGAGTTTAAAGAAATCAGAGATGCATGTAACAGAGTGATACAGTAATTATAAGGACTTCAATCTTCATATAGATTGGGCAAGCCAAGTTTGCAGTAATAGAGTGGAGGACAAGTTTATGGAGAGCATTGAAGATAATTTTCTAGATCAAAATGTCAAGGAATCAATGAGCAATCAAGCTGTTTCAGATCTAGTATTGCATAATGAGACAGGGTTAATTAATAACCTTATTGTAAAAGAGCCTCTAGGGAAGAATGAGCATAGAATATTGTAGATTGAATCCAAAACTAGGTCATAAAACCGAATAAAGCAAACTATATAAGTAAGGGGATCAAGTTGGCTGAACTACATTGGGAAACTAGATTGAAATATATGAAGGTATATAGACAATGACAAACATTTTTTTAATTAATTCATAATTTGCAACTATTATACATTACCTAAAGGAATAAAAACCTCATGAGAAAAGTGGTTCAATCGCGCCAACAATAATATTGTGAATAGGAGTCAAACGCCTGAGGATTGGGAGAATTTTTTTTTTTTTTTTTTTTAAATTTAGATTACCCAATTATTTTTTCCAATTAAGGGGCAATTTAGCGTGGCCAATCCACCTAATGTGCACATTTTTGGGTTGTGGGGGCGAAACCCACGCAGACACGGGGAGAATGTGCAAACTCCACACGGACAGTGACCCAGAGCCAGGATCGAACCTGGGACCTCAGCGCCGTGAGGCGGTTGTGCTAACCACTAGGCCACCGTGCTGCCCAGGATTGGGAGAATTTTAAAATTCATTAAAAGCGGTTCAAAAAATTGTTAAAGACAGAGAAAAGAGGATGAGAGTAAATTAGCTGCACAAGTAAAAAGACTATAAAAGTTCTGACATGAATGTAAAATGGAAGAGCATAGCAAGGACAAATATGGAAAGCTTGGAGGGCAGGGGAATTGTAATGGGGCAGAAGGAAATAGCGGAGACATTAAATAAATACTGTGGGTAGGATTCTCCGGTCTCCAACGCCAAAATCGCATTTGGCGATTGGCCGGACAGCCGCCACCGGACGTCACCTGAGGCCCTCCCCCGATGCTCCACCCCCAATGGACCGAGTTCCCGACAGCGTGGGACACGTGTAATATTTATTTTCGTGAACCCGGCGTGGTGGCTGCGGACTGAGTCCAGTGTCGCCACAGTCGGGTGGGAGCCGATCCGCTGGCAGGGGGCACTTTAGCGTGGACTGGGGGCACTGGTGGCAGGTGGTCCCATCTGTATCTGTGTTATCATCATCACTGCTCTCCACTTGTGGTTGTGATTGGGGTCGGTGGTAGGGGACACCAGAAGGGCCCGTGCCACCATCAGCAGCTCCTGAAAGACGGACAAGAAGCATGATTTATCGTGGGCCGGGTGCGGGGGGTGGGGGGGGGGGGGGGGGGGGGGAGTGGGGGTGGTGGGGGTGTGTAGGTGGAGGGTGTGTGTGGGAGGGGTGTATGTGGAGGGGGGTTGGTGTTGGAGGGGGTTGTGGGTGGTGGTGGTGGAGCAGGTGTGGTGGTGGTGAAAGGGTGGTGATAGGGGAGGTGGTGGGGAGTGGCACATGTGCCACGGGGAACTGCAACTCTGCGGGGTCTCAGTTCCTCGCCCGATGCCAACCTCTGCCTCGGCGACTGCCCTTTCTTCGGGCTCACCGACCACATGCAGTGCCCTGTGTTCCGCTGCGGTGAGCGGCCGCAGGTCCGTCGGTTCCCCTCCAATCTTCTCCCACTCCTGGCAGTTATGAGCGGCCTTCTCCCGGGGAGGTGGGGAGACCAGAAAATACCCAATGTTAGACAGTCCGATGCATGCCGCCCAGGGTGTGGGTAGCTAGTGGCTTCAATGGCCAAGGTCCCCAGCCATGATAGCCAGTATGGGTGCTGGCATGTGGTGCAGGTTGGAGGTTCGGCCACCCTCGGGTGGGGTTACGGGTGTGTGGGATGGGGTTAGTGCTGCGGTACAGTCTTGCCTACTCACCCTGGCTGCCCTGAGGAGGTTGTGCAGTTATTTTCAGCACTGCTGGCTGGTCCTTGCGGTATTGCCCACGACGCTCTCAACCTCTGCCACCTGTGTCCGGGCCTGGCGAATGGCAGTGGCTGGCAGCCTCCTTCCCCCCCCGGGGTACAGATCCACCCGCCTCTCCTCCACAGTGTCCAGCAGGGTCTCGAGTTCAGCATGAGTGAAATGGGATGTCTCTCTCCTTGCTGCCATCTTGTTGGCTGGGATGGTGTGTGTGGGGAGTGAAGTGCATATATGCGACTGCAGCTTGTCAGCCTCCTGAGTTTCAATCCTGAACCTGGTGAAATCCAGCACCGTTTTTCATTGGAATCGACTGTGGCACTGGTGCTAATCCATTAATGGCCGGTGAATTGGTCCACGTGCGGGTCCAATTTTGCTGTCGTGGAAGTCCACTAATCCTGTCAACACTTAGTGCCAGGAATGGAGGATACCTCCAGTGGCTTTAGCTCAGCATTTTTCTATGTTTCCCTTTGGAACTCGAGGTTGCAGCTGCAGAGAGCAATATCCATCCTCCCACTACACTGCTGCTCCTTAGCAATACAGGGGAGTATATATTACTATCCTCCCACCTGAATAGCCTCTTCTTTGATGGTCAGTTTGCTCATGCACCCTGCATACTCCACCCTCACCTACACTGGCAGCAAGAACATAGCACCTGTTCGATTAAACCAAAGTCCAAGGCAGCACTGCACCCTGGGTCTTCTTACTTACCTGACTTGCTTATAGTCACACTCTCCTCTCCTTAACCACTAACCAAACCTGCACCACATCCTTGTGAGTTGGCAAGTGCGTCTTAGTCTGATATCTCGTTTGAAAGATGACGTCCCCACGAACACCGGACATCCTTCAGGAGTGCATTGAAGTGTTAGCCTGGAAGATGATGAGGTGAATTATGGAGTATAAGTTGACAGCGGGTGCTCCACAGAGGGAGAAGGGCAGATATTAAGCTTTTTCTGGATGGAAAGGCCAGAGGGAACTGATTTCCCCCTTCAGCAGGTAATGGTGATTATAGTAGAAGAACCAGAAGAGTTGCTGAAACTAGGGGACACCGTCTGAAAGTAGGTCTCTCATTTAAGACTGAGATAAGACGAAGTTTTTCTCTCAGGGTCATGAATCTTTGGAACTCTTTTCTCCAGGGAGTGGTGGAGGAAGGGTCATTGAATATTTTTAAGGCAGAGATAGATAGATTCTTGACTAACAAGGGAGTCAAGAGTTATCAGGAGTTGGCGGAATGTTGAGTTGAGGCCACAATCAGATTAGCCATAATTTCATCAAATGACAGAGCAGGCTGGAGGGGCCGAATGGCCTCCTTCTGCTCCAAATTAATATGTTCATATGTAAGAGCAGGGGAAGATTTGTGCCAATTATAATGTTGCAAAAACTTACCTCGTGCTTTGTTTTAATGAGGGCCTACAGCAGTTCTTAACAACTCTCCCTCCAGTTTTCTTTTTGTCTGGGGGAGGTTTGGGGGGGGGGGGGGGGCAGCAGGAAAGGAGAAATGAGGGGAAACTGAATGTCTGGTTTTAATCCATAGCTGGTGAGTCAGCAGTTAAAGAAAAGGTAGAGTGAATCAGGGCCTTAAATCACCATGGCAATGGTGTAACACTTACACATTGCACCAGCTATAATGTGTTTTTGCCAAGCTTCCTATAGTTTCACAATCTTTTTTCATAGTTGGCCCACAAACAGTCTGAGGCACAGTGGATGTCTGCAACATTTGCTTTCTTCATAACTAGTGCAATAATTGATCCATAAACATTAAAGCATTCGTCCAGATGTACCATTAGAGGCATAAATGTAGCACTACGCTTAAAAGTCAATGCCAATTCACCCCAATTATATCTTTCTATGATCAGACTCTTCCAAGAATTTGAAAAATACTTCCACAACTTTTAATTATATCATAACCAAGCCTGGTCTTAGATCAAGGAACTGTAAAATGAATTTAATACAGATTTATGTTCAAAACAATTCTCCTTTGAAGTGCAACAAGAATGTATTGAAAGTTGAACTCATACACGATAAAGAATTCTTGAGTGCACAACACTGAGCTAAAGACCTACAACCTCTTATGCACCACTGTCTCCTGTTTTTCTCGCTTCCTGCCCCATTCTGACTCTGGGAGCTGCAGATCCCTGATTTTTGTTGCTAAATGGGAAACAACCAGGTACAGCACTGTAATTTTGAGTGGAGTTTCAATGGTACTCGGTAAGGATCGTAATGCTATTACATCCTTAATGTAGAATAACATTCACTGCATTCGTACTGTTTGCTTGGCATTGCTGTAAAATTTGCTTTAGTGATATGACTACCTTGCTTCCAAACTTACCTCATATAAAAGGGGCAACACGGTATCATTGTGGATAGCACAATCGCTTCACAGCTCCAGGGTCCAAGGTTCGATTCTGGCTTGGGTCACTGTCTGTGCGGAGTCTGCACATCCTCCCCGTGTGTGCGTGGGTTTCCTCCGGGTGCTCCGGTTTCCTCCATCAGTCCAAAGATGTGCAGGTTAGGTGGATTGGCCATGATAAATTGCCCTTAGTGTCCAAAATTGCCCTTAGTGTTGGGTGGGGTTACTGGGTTATGGGGATAGGGTGGAGTTGTTGACCTTGGGTAGGGTGCTCTTTCCAAGAGCCAGTGCAGACTCGATGGGCTGAATGGCCTCCTTCTGCACTGTAAATTCTATGAAAAGCTCAGGATGCCTGAGAAGGTAAATTAAACAGCATTTAATAAGTCAACATAAAGTAAAGGCCGCAACGCGACTTACAGCTCAAAGGCCCCAGTTGTGCCTCAAAGGTCCCAGTCCAGGCTGACTTTTAGAGGGCACGTTTATGAGCCCCAGCGGGGCGGGCATCCACCAATAGCGGTGTGGTAGTCACCATTGTTGTATTGTGTATACTGCATACGAGGGTATTACGGTTAGGCCCCTGTACTACAGGTACGTGGGTAGATCCCTGCCTGCTGGCTCCGCCCAGTAGGCGGAGTATAAATGTGTGGGATCTCCGAGCTGCAGCCATTTCGGCAGCAGCTGTGGGAGGGTCCACATCTCTGCGTAATAAAGCCTCGATTACTCTCTCCTCTCGTCTCGTCGTAATTGATAGTGCATCAAGCGGGGGCCAGTTCATATTCCATGGAGAGATCAATTGAGGTGTCCCCAAGGATCTCGTGAGGGTTCCTATACCTCAGTTGTTCCACCATGTGGAGTTGGAGCTGTATACACTTCACAGTTGTAAATGCACAGTTGCTCGGAAATAACCTTTGACAAGTTATTCTGGCTGTTAGCCGACTACACCTATCTGAACTCCCATTTCACTCACAGACAATAACAAGGTGGCGCCACTGAAAGCGGGAACCGCCAGCAATGGCCACTGACATTTGAGGGCAGAGCTTTGTCCCACCCAAACTGCAGACAGCAAATAAAAACATCTCTGAAGTTTCCCACCAGCAGATGCACAGATCCACATCTCACACAGGGCATAGGCTTGGGGAAAAAATTGGCTAGAAGCCTAATTTAATTGGAAGAAGGATTTGGTGAAGAGGGAAGAGAAGAGGAAATGTTTTTTTAATCAAGAGATGGAAGCGTTGACTATAACTAGTGGCTCTCGTTATGGATAAAGAAATTTAAAAGGCCGATATTGTACAAAGTGCCATAGATTGTTATTGCTTATGGATGTAAAAAAACAAATATTTATATGTATATATATATAAAAACATGTTGATAAATAGAAGTAGATGTATGGGGCGCGATTCTCCTGCAATCGGTGGGGCGGGCAATACCCGCCCAGCATCGGACCGCCCGGAAGGTGCAGAATCCTCCGCACTTCTGGGGGCTAGGCCGGCTCTGAAGTGGTTGGCGCTGTGCCAACCGGCGCCGAAGGGCCTCCACCGGCCGGCGCGAGTTGGCGCATGCGCAGGAGTGCCAGTGTGTTCTGGTGCATGCGCAGAATCGCTGCCGTGTTTCCTGCGCATGCGCAGGTAGTTTCTTCTCCACGCCGGCCATCGCGGAGCCTTACACAGGCCGGCGTGGAGGGAAAGAGTCCCCCCACAGCACAGGCCCGCCCGCAGATCAGTGGGCCCCGATCGCGGGCCAGGCCACCGTGCCCCCCCCCCCCCCCCCCCCCCCCCCCCCCCCGGTGCCGGATCCCCTCGTGCCCCCCTGAGGACTCCGCAAGCTGCCCACAAAGCCAGGTCCCACTTGTATGGACTTTATCTAATCCACACCGGTGGGACTGGCCGAAAATGGGCGACCGCTCAGCCCATCGGGGCCCGGAGAATTGCTGTGGGGGGGGGGGGGGGGCGCTGCCAACAGCCCCTGACCAGCGCGATCCCCACCCTTGACCAAAAACCAGCGCCGGAGAATTTGGCAGCTGGCATCGGAGCGGTGGGGCAGGATTCACGCCGCCCCCCGGCGATTCTCCGATCCGGCGGGGAGGGGTTCAGAGAATCCCATCATGATGTTTATAAATATAGATAGTGATAATGTGTATTGTAATAACCCTCATGAGACCCATGGGACACCCCAATCGATCTCCCTGGGGCCTTGCAGAATACAGGCTCTCCCACTAGCGAGGCCATCAGCTGGCCTCATAAAAATCACCTCACAAAGGCTGGCCCAGACTGGGACTGGCGAGAGCAGTTTTACTTTTGCTGATCAAATAAACTTCTTTTGGATTTACCTTCTTGGCCTCCTGGACTTTTATATGAGGTACATATATGGTTATAGATATAACTGCCTGTTACATCTTCAGAATTTCCCAAAGTGTCTCAAACCGAATATTGACTTGTCAAAGTGCAGATGCGATTGTCATGGAGACAAATACAACATCAATTTGGACACAACATACTGAGATAAATGAGCAATTAAATTGTTTTAGTGCTGTTACTTGAGGGATAAATTTTGGAAAATTGTACATCAATTGTGTTTAACTATATGCATGTGCTGGGCATTAACTGGGGATTCACTTGTGCTCCTATAATAGGAACAGACAAAAACGGCAGGGGTTGAGTTTGCACAGTGTATCGTTATGAATACAAGCCTAGAAAAGTGTGCAAAGATTGGCTCAGTTCTATCTTTCACTGCCAGGCTTTCTGGAATTTGACACATTGCTCTCCAAATAGCGCTCTGGGAATTTCTAATTTGACAGACACAGCCTTAGTTTAGCATTTCAAATAACGCAACGCCCCATCATAACTGCTTTGAAATATCAGCCTGGACTATTGTCTCAAATCATGGTGCTGGATTTTACAGTCCCCTCCTCACTGGATATGTTTTTGGCAATGGGGCCATGTAAATTATAATGGGTGGCTAGCTTACTCCCTTCCTGCCCATGCCCAACCTGTTCCCCATAATGCAGTGGGTCGGTAAGATACCCGCCAACCCATCTGAGATACCCTCAATCACGACACAGGAGAGAAGATAGATGACTCAAAGGCTTTAATCATCTGAGAACTGTACAGCAGCCGAGAGGTGTGCTCATCACATGCTGCCTGAGTGAGCCTCATCTTATATACCGTTTCCTGGGGGCGGAGCCAGAGGCAGAGTCCCCCAGGGTTCCAAGCCCGGTCTTAAAGGGCCAATGCATTAAAGGTAAGGTACCGTTATAGCAGCTACCGATAACATTCATCACACCATCCAACCGTGGGCCTATTTCCCAATTAAGGGGAAATTAAAGACCCAATTCTGTCAACGCTGCCATGATATGGTTAACGGTGGAAGGCGGAATGGAGTGGGCAAGTGCCTTTTCACCAACTCTGGTAAAAATCAAGAAAGGGAAGGATGCATCTTTTGGCGGAAAGAAGAGGGGTGCTCTGTACACATCGGGTCCCCAGATGGTACTTCAATTTATGCCCCCTCCCAGCCACTACACCCACCCCACCCCCAACCGCCTCACACCCCTTCCGAGGGTAGCCAATCTCTCCCCGCCAAAAAATCTCAGACTTATCCGAGTCCAGTCTCGAGGTTGTCTTCTTTGTGAAACTGCTTGCAATTCCAGCAGTGCCCACTTCTGATTCTGGCACTGTTGGGACTGCAAGAGCTTCTGGCCAATCAGTTTAGCCATCAGCTCATGAGAGTGGGGTTTCCTTCCACTGAGGGGTGGAAATGCCACACTGAGTTTGTTAATGCCACTCACAGCATAATATCGTTGCGGGGCAGCCATTTAAAAAAGTTGCAACTGACTTTTCTAATGGGGAGGTGGGGGGTCAGCACGATCCGATGAAAGGGGAATCGTGTTTGATAAATTCACTACAGCTTTTGGAGGATGTAACGAGCAGGGTAGATAAAGAGGAAGCAGTAGATGTAGTATGTTAGGGTTTTCAAAGCCATATGATAAGACACCAAGTGAAAGGCTATTTCACAAGATAGAAATAAGCTGAGCAAGCTTGCAGCCTTGAGCCCAACTCGAATCTCTATTTCCCCAAACAAGTGAATAATGATGGCAGAAGTTGGGAGGCTAGGCCCTGACTTGCTGTGGAAGAAGAGGGGTGGTGGGCACTGGTTACAGAGTGTAGATCTGCTTGCTCTAGCTCTCTCTTCACCACCCTCCTCTCACCAGCTCCTACAGTATATTTCAACCCCCATCACATTCTGTTCTAACCCCATACTGTGGGTGCGATTCTCCCAAAAAGGAACAATATCCTCCAGCATGCACATTTGGGAGGGTCCCAAGTCCCTGGTTGGGGGGGGGGGGGAATGTATCCACAGTCCCAACACCTACGACGGGCACCCCCAGGATGGCACTGCCAGGGTGACAGACTGGGCACTGCCAAGGTGCCCAGGTAGCACCAGCAGTGCCAGGGCACCATCCTTTCCAAAGGGCATTTAGCTGGGGGCCTCCAATCCCCTTGGAGACCCCCACAAGTGCCATTCCGTCTGGTTCCCGTTTGTGGGGATCAGTGCCAAACAATGCTCACACGAGGTCTTTGAGGGAAGGGGATGAATCCCAAAGCCTCAGGTACCTCAGGAATCTGCATATTAGAGTGAGGCAAACTGCCTTGCTCTGACATGCAGATTTGCCAAAATGTGATCCTGCCCACAACGGGTGGGATTTACATTGCAACGTCTCACAAGATCGCGTTGGATTTCACGAGGCATGGCGAGCTGGGAAGATCCCGGGAGCTGTGCCGTGGCAAGCTGCTTTCCTGGTGCAGTGTGGCTGCTGGATTGACCCAAAGTGGCTGTTGGACCCCCTCCCACCTTGGCTACGATGTGGAGATGCCGGCGTTGGACTGGGGTGAGCACAGTAAGAAGTCTTACAACACCAGGTTAAAGTCCAACAGGTTTGATTCAAACACAAGCTTTCGGAGCGCAGCTCCTTCCTCAGGTGAATCTCACCTGAGGAAGGAGCTGCGCTCCGAAAGCTCGTGTTTGAATCAAACCTGTTGGACTTTAACCTGGTGTTGTAAGACTTCTTACCTTGGCTACTTGAACAGCTGTTCTTCTACTTTCACTCCTCACTCCCTGACTCCTTTCTGTTCTTTCTATCACCAAAAGCATCTGGAACACGTTATGTTCAAGCATCCTGCAGTATTGGGAAATCAGTAAATGGCAGCTGTGGGTGCATACATCGGGTCTGTTTCAGATTGGACCTTTTTGGCCAATTTCAGTTATTTACATGGTCACGATGATCAATCAAATGGAGAAGAGCTAAGGAAATAGGTGAAGCTGCAAGTTGGAAAGAAGCAGTTGGGAATGCTCTATCCATTGAAGGTTGGAAGTGGGATATGTCAATGTTAGGGAATGTTAGGATTGACAACACCACCGCCAAAATGCAACAGGCTGCAATCTCTTTAAAATTTTCAGCATTGTCTCATTTTCTCCTCCATTTTCCCTTCAGCTGTTTTCAAACTGCTTGCTGCAAGCTACTTACCTTATGAGGCTGAACCCATTTATTCCTCACCTGTGAGCCCTGTTGCCAATTTAAGGGAATACTATCCCATGAGCGTTACCAATAATGTTGCTCTTTAGGGTCGCCAATATGAAACTGAAGCTCTTTAATGATATGATGTTATGTCCCAACAGCATCGCCAATACTGTGGGTGTTTCTGTTTCTCTTACTGAACCACAAGGCTTTCCTGTATATCAGTCAAATGACCACACAACCAGTCAGTTCAAGTTCAAAGATGATTTATTTACACACAAGGGTTACTTTGACATGCAAGCACAATGTACTACAAGTTAAACTACACCTATCAATAACCTATACTTAACTTCAGGCAACCGGCACTGTGCAAGTGGATAAGGCCTTTATCTTGATCTCACATGGCTGGTTTGAAGAAGTGGCTCTGTCTCTGCTAGACTCATCCGTCAGGTAGCGATCGTTGGTCTTGAACTTGGCTGTCTGGTCGTTATGCTGCAGTTGGGCTGGCACAGGGCGGGTCCAAAAGAGACAGAACACATGGCTGCGTCCTCTTATATCCCTCTGGGATTTCTCGCTCTTTGGGGCGGTCCTTAACCTTGGACCCAATAGTTCAACAGGGCTCTGATCACTGTCTTCGATTTCGGCCAATAAAGAGGCGGGTGCCTTGGTAGCTGGGCGGGTCCTTAGCGGTCATTGACCTTGGCAGTTGGGCTCTCGGAGTAAAGGGAGTGGCGCCGATCAGTCTGTGGCTGTACCGGTTTCTTGATTGGAGTCCTATTGTTCTGGGGAATGGACCATTAAAATGCAAACGAGCGGGGGCTTCGATCAGGTCTAGCTACCTGCGATTCAAATACACAGAAGCTCTGTATCTGTCTGAGTCCTAGGTTGGCCATGATTCCCATGGTCCTTTGCAGGTGGCCATCTCAGATGGCGACAGCCCCTACCTCGATCTTCCTCTACCAAGGATGGCATAACAAGCAAACCTGATTGTTCACGCCCAATGTGGCCCTTCAGCTAGGATTATAACTTTCTTGGGTTATCCTGCAGTTGCATTAATCTGGTCATTGCTGTGAGCAATTTAGTGAAACAAAAATGTACCTTAAAACTGTGATTATTTTTAATTTTCATTGTATACATTTGTCTGTTAGTTATAAAAATATGGAGGATACGGACTGACGATCAAACAGAGAACTGGAGCTGTCTGATGTGCTGTGTGTCATAATATCCACTCATGTATATAATGGAGTGCAGACTGGCAGTGATTGACACATAGGATGACCAGTAAGCACACACCACAGTGCAGCCAATCACCAGACAGGACACTAACACTATAAAGCCAGAGGGCACTAGGTTTCCCACTCTCTCGGGACCCAGCCACTGAGACAGTCAGAGTCCACGAGCTAGCAAGCGCAAACACCATGTGGTAGCTAGTAAGTCTGGTCAGGCTACTACTAGGTCTCCAGTCAGTTCAGTATAGTGTCGACCCACAGCTGAATATGTTTATCAGTTCTATCGTTGAATAAAACAGTGTTGGATCTTCTCCAGTGTTAGACGTCTGTTTCTAGCTTCCCTGCATCGAGTGCAGTCCACATCGAACCAACCTGCCTAACACATCATGGTACCAGAGTGTTACTGATCTTGACGGACCTACTCAAGTGAATCAGCATTTACCAGCAAGCAGCCATCCGGTGAGATGGAAAACATCCAGCCTCCTCCGCAGCTCCGCATCTCTGACAACCTCGGCGCCAATTGGAAGATCTTCAAGCAAAAGTTCCTCTTGTACATCGAGGCCTCCGACCTCAAAGCAGCATCGGATGCCAGGAAGACTGCGCTATTTCTCTCCACTGCGGGGACCACGCCATCCACATCTACAACTCGCTTACGTTCGCTGAAGGCAAAGACAAAACAAAATTCAAAACAGTCCTGCTGAGGTTTGACAGCCACTGCGACATTGAGCTGAATGAGAGCTTTGAACGGTACGTTTTCCAGCAGAGGCTTCAGGGTAAGGATAAACCTTTTCAGTCTTTCTTGACCCATCTCCACCTCCTAGCGCAGTCATGTAACTATGACTCGACAACTGATTCCATGATGCGGGATCAGATCGTTTTTGGGATCCACTCCGACTCCCTTAGGCAGCAGCTCCTGAAAGTCAAACAGTTGACCCTCCCTGTCGCTATCGAGACGTGCGTTGTCCATGAGCATGCTAAGAATCGTTACTCCCACATCAGGGCGGCAGAGACTGCAAAGCTGGCCTCCCACGAGGCGGAATGGGTGCAGGCCATCGCACAGATGCAGGGCCTGAGCATCGAGGAGAGTGGCCGTTTTGTGCGCTTTCCCGGGTCCCTGCGTATGCGCGCCACAACCGAGTGGACGACGAGACCGACAACCCGACTGCGCAGGTGTGTACGTCGACCGACCGCACTGTTCATGCGCGATGGCGCACGGAACGAGCTGACGTCGGCGTCAGGATGTTTCCGAATTGTGGCTCCGCCCATTTAAAGCAGCAATGTCCGGCAAAAGGACGCCGGTGTCTACAGTGTGGCAAGCTTGGCCTCTACGCAGCCCTTTGCGGATCTGCTCCACCGCTCAGCAGCCAGCAATCACAGCTGCGGCGCAGAAGTGTCCACTCAATACAACAAGGCATGCCAGATTCTGATCTCGACAGCCCAACAGACCCTGATGCTGAGTGCCTCAGGTCCCCACACCGGGTGGGCATCATAACTACACATACGCTGCCTTCCACCACAACGGCGAAACGCCTCTCCATCCTCAGTGTGGATCCTGACGACGAGTGGTGTGCTGTCCTCACAGTTAACAAGGCTCGCATCCGATTTAAACTGGACACCAGCACATCGGCGAACCTCATCTCAAAATCCGACCTTGACACCATCCGCCCTAGACCAAACATTCTTCCACCGGCCTGCCAGCTCCTTGACTACAATGGCAATGCCATAGCTGCCAGTGGCTCGTGTCAACTAGGGGTATCCAATAAGGCGATCAAGGCAACACTGCGGTTTGAAATCGTCGGGCCTGACAGACCATCCCTGCTTGGTGCTGGAGCCTTCAAGCTCCTGAATCTGGTTCAGCGAGTCCACACCATGTCATCATCACCGGCGATGGCCTCGCCTGATGGAAACTTGCAAGCCGACATAGATGACATTATCACAGTACCACAGCGTATTCGAGCCGAACGCCCCCCCTGTAATTCATGCACCACGCCAGGTGTCGGCACTCCTCAAGGATCGTCTGAAGAAGTAATTACAGGACCTCCAAGACCAGGGCATCATATCGAAGGTCACAGAGCCCACAGACTGGGTCAGCTCCATGGTCTGCGTAAAGAAGCCGTCAGGGGAGCTTCGCATTTAGAACATAGAACAGTACAGCACAGAACAGGCCCTTCGGCCCTCGATGTTGTGCCGAGCAATGATCACCCTACTTAAACCCACATAACCCGTATACCCGTAACCCAACAATCCCCCCATTAACCTTACACTACGGGCAATTTAGCATGGCCAATCCACCTAACCCGCACATCTTTGGACTGTGGGAGGAAACCGGAGCACCCGGAGGAAACCCACGCACACAGGGGGAGGACGTGCAGACTCCACACAGACAGTGACCCAGCCGGGAATCGAACCTGGGACCCTGGAGCTGTGAAGCATTGATGCTAACCACCATGCTACCGTGAGGCCCCAATTGACCCTAAGGATCTAAACCGCAACATCATGCGGGAGCGTTACCCGATACCAAAAAGTGAAGAGTTGACCAGTGAGATGGCTCATGCCAAAATCTTTACTAAGCTGGACGCCTCCAAGGGTTTTTGGCAAATACAGCTGGACGCGTCCAGTCGCAAGCTGTGCACGTTCAACACCCCGTTCGGTCGCTACTGCTATAACCGGATGCCTTTTGGTATCATATCTGCCTCCAAAGTATTTCACCGCATCATGGAGCAGATGATGGAGGGCATGGAGGGGGTGCAAGTATACGCTGACTACGTAATTATCTGGTCCACAACGCCCCAGGACAACATCGCTCGCCTCAAGCAGGTCTTCCAGCGAATTCATGAACATGATCTCCAGCTCAACAGGGCCAAGTGCTCATTTGGCCAATCGGATATTAAGTTCCTAGGTGACCACATCCCGCAGCAGGGCGTGCGGCCAGATGCCAACAAGGTCTCGGCGATCAACGCCATGAAGACCCCGGAGGACAAGAAGGCGGTCCTCCACTTCCTCGGGATGGTCAGCTTCCTAGGGAAATTCATTCCCAATATGGCATCCGACACCACAGCCCTCTGCCATCTCATCAAGAAGTCGACGGAATTCGGCACAAACACGTCATGACGCCGACGTCAGCGCGTTCCATGAAGAGGAATGGCGTGAGCTGAAAGCAAAGCTCACCACAGCCCCGGTTCTAGCGTTTTTTGACCCAACTAAGGAAACCAAGATATCAACAGATGCAAGCCAGGACGGCATTGGGGCGGTGCTCCTTCAGCGAGATGACTCCTCGTCCTGGGCTCCAGTGGTATATGCCTCCAGGGCCATGACGCCCACTGAGCAACAGTACGCTCAGATTGAGGAGTGTCTGGGCCTCCTGACAGGGATAGTCAAGTTTCATGACTACGTTTATGGCCTGCCAAAATTCACGGTGGAAACGGACCACAGACCTCTAGTCCACATAATCCAGAAGGATTTAAATGACATGACACCTCGGTTACAGCGAATTCTTCTTCGACTCCGCCGCTATGACTTCGAACTTGTCTACACGCCAGGCAAAGAGCTGATCGTTGCAGATGCCCTATCCAGGTCCATTACCACACCGTGTGAACAAAGTGACTTCATCTGCCACATAGAAGCGCAAGTGCAATTGTGTGCCACCAACCTTTGGCCTCTGACGAATGGGTGGTCCAAATTCGTGAGGAGACGGCCAAGGATCCTCTGCTGCAGCGTGTGATGCAGCACCTTACCCATGGCTGGCAGAAGGGACAATGTCCCCAGTTCTATAACGTAAAAGACAACCTGACGGTGGTGGAGGGAATCCTTCTGAAACTCGATAGGATCATAATTCCCAGGCCAGCACGGTGGCACAGTGGTTAGCATTGCTGCCTACGGCGCTGAGGACCCGGGTTCGAATCCTGGCCCTGGGTCACTGTCCGTGTGGAGTTTACATGTTCCCCCCGTGCCTGCGTGGGTTTCACCCCCACAACCCAAAGATGTGCAGGTTAGGTGGATTGGCCACGCTGAATTGCCCCTTAATTTTACAAAAAATAATTGGATACGCTAAATTTTTTTAAAAAAAGGATCGTAATTCCTCAGAGCATGCGGGCTATGGTGCTGGGCCAACTCCATGAGGGTCACCTTGGAGTCGGGAAATGCCGACGCAGAGCTCGGGAGGCGGTCTATTGGCCGGGCATCAGCCAGGACATTGCCGACACAGTCCTCAATTGCCCCACCTGTCAGATGTTTCAGCCAGCTCAACCCAAGGAAACGCTGCAACAGCACGAGATCGCGACCTCTCCGTGGTCCAAAGTAGGTGTAGACCTTTTCCACGTCAAAGGGCGTGACTACGCACTCCTGGTCGACTACTTCTCCAGTTATCCAGAAGTGGTGAAACTGTCCGACCTCACGTTGAAGGCGGTAATCAAAGCCTGCAAAGAAACGTTCGCCAGGCATGGGATACCGCTCACGGCAATGAGCGACAACGGTCCTTACTTTTACAGCCAGGAATGGTCTGATTTTGCACAGTCCTACAACTTCTGTCACGTTAACTCCAGTCCCCACTACCCGCAGTCAAACGGGAAGGCCGAGAAAGGGGTCCATATTGTAAAGTGGTTGCTGTGCAAAGCTGCAGACTCAGGCTCCGACTTCAACCTGGCAATGCTGGCATACAGGGCAACCCCACTGTCCACTGGGTTGTCTCCAGCGCAGATGCTCATGAATCGCACTCTGAGGACCACAGTTCCAGCCATCCATGTTCCAGACCTTGACCACCTCACGGTCTTACAGAAAATGCAGCAGTCACGGGCCCAACAGAAGGCCACATACGATGCTCATGCCACGGATCTACCCTAGCTGGCTCCAGCCGATCATGTTCGTGTCCAGTTACCTGAGGGTGGCTGGTCAGCCACAGCTGTTTTGATCAAATAAGTGTCCCCAAGATCGTTCCTTGTCCGCATGGATGTTGGCTCCCTGCTACGGTGCAACAGACGGGCACTGCGAAGAGTTCCACGCCCGCTACCTGACCGCAGTGCCCCGCCGCCTACGATGCTTCCTCCGGACGTACCCTGCCATGAGGCTGCCGATCTGCCAGCGATCCAGCCGGCCCAGCGACCCGGCCTATCCACGTGCAGGCGGCTCCTGATCCACCTCTGCGCGATCGACAATAATTCGTCACCCGCCACAAAAACTGAATCTGTGGACTGAACGTTTGTACATTTTGTGACTTAATCGAATTAACCTCTGTAAATATTGTTTTGTTTGCCATGTATCTGCACTATCGACACCTTCCTGTGTATATGTTCATTTAGACACCTTTTGTCTATAGTCAGGCTTATGTATATGTATACGCACGCACACCTTAGTATTTATTTATCTGAAAAAAAGGGGGGGATGACATAATATCCAACACAACACAGTGCAGCCAATCACCAGACAGGACACTACCACTATAAAGCCAGAGGGCACTAGGTTTCCCGCTCACTTAGGGACCCAGCTACTGAGACAGTCAGAGTCCACGAGCTAGCCAGTGCAAACACCATGCGGTAGCTAGTAAATCTGGTCAGGCTACTACTAGGTCAGCAGTCAGTTCAGTATAGTGTCGACCCACAGCTGAATATGTATAGCAGTTCTATCGTTGAATAAAACAGTATTGGATCTTCTCCAGTGTTAGACGTCTGTTTCTAGCTTCCCTGCATCGAGTGCAGTCCACATCGAACCAACCTGCCTAACACATCAGGCTTCAGTGGTTGGGGTTCATGTGGAGGAAAAGACGGACTGGGGTGCGTGTGGTGAACAGTATTTTCCACAGTGCCACTGACGGCAGCAGTAACATGGGGAATTAGGCCTACACCGGGAGGAGTGCCATGGAAATTTTCTAACACAGGAGATGGGGCCTCAGAAATAAAAAGGTTGAGAGCTCCTGGGCCACCTGTAATGCCAAAGATCTACAATTAGCATTCTGAGATGCACCCAATATCCTCCTCTCCTTCTTCATCAACTGTCCTGCCAGAGCTGTACTAGACATATGGCTGCTGGTATTGTTCAATGTATAATGAAAGCTCATATAGCTGTCAACCTGACTCATTGCATGTCACTGCAAGTATGGTGAGAGCTGAACAACTTAACCAAGCAAATTTGTCAACCTTTTAGAATTTCCAGCAAAAAGATTTGATGAAAAAATTCAGTCAAGGGACAAGGTATTAGTAACCCCTTAATTTCACTGCAAATGCTGTGAATGTATCTCACCTGAGATATCACTTCATTGAACAGCTTAAGTACCAAGGTTCCAACATTAGAGCTTCTTTATTCAAATTATATCCTTTTAGTACCGAAATATAGTGCTAATGGTTCTGTAGAGTGCCCGTACCTGGCTGAGAGTATAAAATAAGGCTGTGAATGATGGTACTTAAGAACACCATCGCTTGTTATAAATTGAAAAATAATTTCATTCCGTAATACTGACAGCACTTACTCACAAAAGAGAAACGCAGTGACAATTAAAAATGATAATTTCCAGAGAGTGCAATGAGTACTCAAAATCCCCCTGACAGTGTTAAAGGAAGGGTTCATATTCACGAGTGATTCAACCCGAGATGAAATCAAGAGATAAAGGCAGAAGATGCTGTAAATATTCAGCAGATCTGAGCATATCTGTGGAGGGAAACAAAGTTTGTGTTTCAGTCTACGATCCTTCGTGAGAACTAAAAGGTCATTGAACTGAAATGTTAACTGTTTTTCTCTCTCTGCAGCAGGTTCTTTCAGACCTGCAGAGTATTTCTCGCAGTTTCAGTTTTAACACGGATTTTCAGCATCTGCAGTATTTTGCTTTTTAAAAAAAAACATGGTTTTGATAAACCTTTCATTTTTGTAACAAGAAATGAGCTTCTTGTTTATTTATTTAAAATTGGATGAATGTCTGTGACTGTAAATACTCCATAATGTTAATTATAGATCATAGAATTTACAGTGCAGAAGGAGGCCATTCAGCCCATTGAGTCTGCACCGGCCTGAAGTGTTGGGCAGTGTGGACTTGTGAAGCAGACATATGCCACCAACACTGAAGAAGGTTCAACTCTATTTTATTAACTACTTATAAAATAATAGACATACAATAACTGTGGGTTTAAACAATGCTAGTTTAACTAGAGACCTGTGCCTGTCCGAACCAGTTGAATCACTCAGCATATGGTGAGAGTCTGTGCTGGACTTGATGAGCTCTTGTGCTTCTGAGAGGCAGCATCCAGAATGAGCGGGAAAAGTGATGCCCTCTGCCTTTATAGTGCATGTGTTCTAACTGGTGATTGGCTGTGGTGTTTGTACATGTTGATTGGTCCCTGTGTGTGTCCATCAGTATGTGTCTGCACCCTGATATACTGGTGTATATTATGACACGGCCCTTACAAAAAGCACCCTACTCAAGCTCACATATCTACCCTCTCCCTGTAACCCAGTAACCCCCACTTAACCTTTTTTTTTGGACACTACGAGCAATTTAGCATGGCCAATCCAGCTAACCTGCACATCTTTGGATTACTTGCACTCCAGATACTCTGTGCATGAGTTTTGTACAATGTGTAAAATAAGGTAAATGCAACATCATGGGAGACTGTTTAAAATTACCCAATTACAACCAAGGGGCATATATTGGTATTTTACCAAGTTTCACCAGGAAACGTCTTCACAGCATTAAGCTGAACAGTTTGAAATATTGCAGTTTATAAAGTATACACACAACCCCTATGGGACACCATTATGATTAGCTCAGAAGATCGTTCTTAAATATATTAAACCCCTCAAATAACTTACAAAGTACTGAACTATAAAATTATACCAGCAGCAGGAAAAAGAAACATGGAGCGGAATCAAATAAAAGCCTAAGTGAAGGATATGATACATTTAGTAATACTGGGATAGTCAGCCCCAACATTATTTCAATAGTAGGATAAAAATAATGCTCTAGATGACCAGTCTGAGGTCTGAAACATATTAGCAGCACGGGGTCTCATGATACACCCATGTGACACAATGTGATGGGTTTTAAAATATCTTTGAGCTTTCATACATTCTTCTAAATGCCTATTAAACTGATCAAAGACCATGCCACATGTAAGGATAAATAGTTGTCCTCTATTACACAGCATTTATCAAAGGTCACATTGGCCATGATGCCCAAGGCTGAGGGCGTGGTCTACCGACCTTGTTGCGCTGGGCGCGAAGGAGAGCGGGCTGGTTAGGTCACGGATGAGGCCGAAATCGGGAAACATGCAAGGCGCCGATTCGTTTCCGATTTAACCAGCCCTCTCCTGTTGGCGAGATCCAAGACCCCGCCACAGCGTGGCGAGAAACCAATAATCACCAATTAAGTCCAATCTCCAAACCATTAACGGGAAGGACCCCCGATCAAACGGTTACCAGTGATCTAACCACCTCCCCAGCGAGCGATCACGTACACTTATATAAAATGTGAAGCCAGCGGAATGGCTTCTGTTTGGATCTGAGGTGGCGAGAAATCATCTTGGAAATCAGGCAGTCAGACTGGGGGCTCTGGGGCTGCTGCCCCAGTGCACGGGGGGCGGGGGAGAGACCCTTGTGGGGGGGGGGCAATGGGCCTGGTTGGGGGGAGGGGGCTGCCAATGATGGGGGGGTCACCCCTGGTCTGGGGGGGGGCCAAGGAGGCGAAGCGCCCACGGGTCTGCCAAGCCACCTCCCGGATCGTGCATGCCCATAACCAGGGCAGTTCCAACTGCTACCTGTCTGCCTCACCGAACACCCCCAGGGCAGATCCCTGTCTGTGGTAATATGGTGAAGGTCACTTTAACTCCCACTGACTGTGGCGGCCATTGGCCACACGTCTGAAAGCTATTACTGATAGGGAATTGACAATTCTAGTAATGTGAGCATTCCACAGCTCAAGTGGATTCCCAAACTCACTATAAATAGGTCCAGCCAGCGGGCGATCAAAGGGGTCAGCCAGCCCAACTGTCTGCCCCTCTTCCACAGCCTCATTCGAGTGTCCCTGGAGAGGGAGCATGCGGTGTCACCGACACCATTACGGCCTTTCGCGCTCATTGGACACCGCAAGCTCTGGAATGCTTTGTAGATCCTTTGGACTTCACTTATTGATAGAAATTGGCTTTTCCAGTTAGCTATAGATGATATAGCTAAAAGGTTTGATTGAGAACTCATTAAGAATCATTAACTGAAATTATATTTAGCATTAATTCAATGCAACTTTAGCTGGGAATGAAACAGATAAGACTCTGTATTTTCACATTTCACAAGTTGCTTGAAGCCTGCAAGGTCAGTGACTCAACTAACTAAAAGACCCAATTGTTTGGTAAAAACTGGGCGGCTGCCCAGTACGGGCAGTTCCATTTCTATAGTAACAGCCAGTCTGTGTTGAGATGTAGATGTCGATAATTTGGGAAATTGACAAGCGATGGTATGGGAAATTCACACCGATATATTTAAATACATATCTCTCCTAAATTGATGGACAGACACTTTGGGCGGGATTCCGGGGGTCCCGGTGGGACGGGGTGGCATGAACCACTCCGGCGTCAGCCCGCCCCAAAGGTGCGGAATCCTCCGCCCCTTCAGGGGCTAGGCCGGCGCCGGAGTGGTTTGTGTCCCACCGGCCGGTGTGGAAGGCCTTTGGCGCCATGCCAGCCGGGACCGAAGGGACTCCGCCGGCTGGCACGGGTCCGCGCATGCACAGGAGCATCAGCGGCTGCTGACGTCATCGCCGTGCATACGCAGGGGGGGGTTCACCCATGCGCCGGCCATCGTGGAGGCTGTCATGCCCGGCGCGTAGGAATAGAGTGCCCCCACGGCACAGGCCCGCCCGCAGATCGGTGGGCCCCGATCGTGGGCCAGGCCACCGTGGGGGCACCCATTGGGGCCAGCTCACCCCGCCCCTCCCCCCCCAGGACCCCGGTGCCAGCCCGCACCGCCAGATCCCACCGGTAAGGGGCCTAGTCTAATTTACACCGACGGGACTGGCAAAGGATCAGCGGGACTTCGGCCCATTGCTGGACGGAGAATAGCCGGGTGGGGGTCGCTGCGAGCAGCCGCCGACTGGCGCGGCGCGATTCCCGTGCATGCGCAGTTGGGCCACGCCAACCTACGCATGCGCAGGGGACTTCTTTTGTACGCCGGTGTCGGGGCGCGGTTGCGGCGATTCTCCAGCCCGGCGCGGGGCTCGGAGAATCGCCCCTTTGATCTCTGTTATTTGGGAACTAAGAAGGGATAACTGATATCCAAGGTTCCGAATAGACACAGAGATCCATCACTTGAGTTTTTTTAAGCCTCTTGTTCTTTGTTTTAGTTTGGTCAGTGACCCTATTACGCGTGGCCCCCTTTTGCTTTGTCCCTTATTTTCTTTACTTCAGGTGCATCTGCAGATGGCCACAGGCTATACTTGCTGCTTGCTCCTGCTGGTACCTGCCACCACCTGGAGGCCGCGAACCTTTTTGCTGCCACCTCTTCTATCTCTGTGGCCTGGAGTGCGGTTCCCAAGATATGGACTGACCTGCTGCCAGCGCTGGAGGTGGATTTGTCTGAGCACCTTGGTGGAGGTACCGGATTAATACCTGCAAAGTTTTGGGAACTGTGTAGGGGAAGAACACGAGTAGTGTTCTTCATGCTGCAGGCATACTCTTGCAGGCTATTGTAGATTTTAATAGACTGCTGACTGTTTACTGTCTACTGTGCATTTGGGTTTGTTTGTACAACTGCATTGGTGAAGCTTTGTGTTCATACTAATGGCGACAGGTATCAGAGACATTATCCTCACTTCCTAATAGAAGAAAAGAAAGATGAGACAGCTTGATTTATGTTGTTGGTTTTAATATAATTGTGATGAATTCTCCATGCTAAAATGAAAAATGTATTTCTATCTTTGAGGCATATCTGGCAAGCTATGATTTGATGATAATTGGTTGTGTTTACACTTAATTAGATCGAGAGACTTTCTTACTCTCTTCACCTCTGAAGAAAAGCCTGTCTAAATGAAAACATCTGAATACTGCACTCCTGACAAACAAGGTCAAATGACGTGGAGTTGCAGCAAGTATTTTCCTTCCACCCCTCCCCCCTCCCTCTCCCCTTCCCCCACCCCGCACAGAAGCCTCAGCTTTTAGTTCTTAATGATAGTGATTCATACTGGGTGTCAGCAGCCTTCCAGCACCTCGCCCAAGCAGACATTCCTCCCACACAAGGCTGAATGTCAGCAAACGATTCACGAGCACAGTCCTGGTAAGCACCATGACGAGGTGAAAATCCTGTTCTCATCGCTCTGTGCGTACACAAATATATACACATGTCCCAGTTGCTGGTTAGCAACAAAAGAAAAGCCTGAGTCTGACCAATTTCTTTCCTCTTTATCTCAAAGGTAAGCCCAGGGCCAGTTGTAAGCGAGGTGAGTTAACTCCACAGATTTTTTAATCCCGATTGGCAGAGTATCACGATGTCAGTGCCTTGCCCCACTAACCTATGAGCTGAGCTTTCCAGCATTTCTTAGAAGTTCATTATTGGAACAAGAATGACAAGTTTTGTACGGTGTGTCAGGCAGCGCACAATACTGTCGTAATCGTTAATAATAGTCTGTACACTGATTTGCAGTTCTTTGTGCATGCGTTACACTCATTGCTGCATTGATCTTCAATTTTAATTGATTTTTGTCGAGTTCCCTGTCGGACCCAAGAGCAGTGCTCATCAATGTCTTCAGCATTCGAGTCAGTGTCTTTGTTGCAAATAAAGTAACTATATTCACGGAACTCAATGGAGTGGTTCATCCTTTCTTGTGCCACTTGCAAATTTCCTCTCCCGAAGGTACCTCAAGCTAGAGTATGTTTCCACGGGCAGCTCTGCTCAACGACTTTCCTCAGTGGGAGTCTAGACATTGAGCTTGAATAGACTATTGAGCAGGGAGGAAGGGAGTCATCATAATCAAACCGGGCTCTGGTCGTACACAACATCCACGTGTTCCAGCAGAGATCACCTTGTAGTTTTCCCCTCTCCTTTGCTAACATTTGTGAAGGCTGATTGCTACTCCATCAGCAAAGGGAGTAGACAAGGAATTGAACCTGAGGCTTTGTGTTCTTGAACTCTTGTTGGCACGGATTTAATTGTTCGCTACTTTTGTGCTCGAGGGTCCCCAAGATCTTTTTAGAAATAAATTTTATGGATGAAAGGTTGGTAGAAATTGCAGAGACGCCTTACCTTGATGTTGAGAGGACAGTACACTTTCCCATTTATAACAGAGCACTATATTAAAATTATAACTGTCATTGATTAACATTGATACAGCGGCACAGTGGTTAGCACTGCTGCCTCACGACGCCTGGCTCTGGGTGACTGTCCATGTGGAGTTTACACATTCTCCCTGTGTCTGCGTGGGTCTCACCCCCCCAACCCATAGATGTGCAGGATAGGTGGATTGGCCACGCTAAATTGCCCCTTAATTGGGATAATAAAGAATTGGGCACTCTAAATTTATTTTTAAAAGTAGAATTAAAAAGATTAAGATTGATATACGGTGCGAGTTAACTCAATCGGAACAAAGTCCCATAGCGAGTGCGTTGAGCCCCGTGTGTCCCAGCACGAGCAGCGGTTAGATAGGGGGCCTCAGCAGAGACTGTGTGCACTGAGCAGCTCTGCTCGCTGAAACTCTTCGATGTAGCAAGAGATCGGGACAACATTTTAAAATCACGTTCCAATCTCTGGAGCCTTCGACACAACCCCCAACTCCTTCCCAAGTCAATATGAGGGGTCCCCAGCCGCAGCCTGCACCTCCCCCAACACCCACTCAGGTGGCACTGCCAGGGTGCCACCTTGCCCAGAGGGCAAGCACCTGGGGTACCCTAGGAGACCCCCCATTTGTGGAGAGCAGTACTGAACGATATCGCATGAGGTCTCTAAGGCAAAGAACAAAGGTCCCAACGCCTAGGGTGCCTCAGGAAACGGCATATTCAGGTGAGACTTGCTGTCTCGCTCTAATATGCAGATTTGCCAACAAGTCACGAGATTGCATTAGATCCCAGGAGTGGGGTCTCGTGGTTTCTATTGCTTTTCAGGCACAACATGGCCATTCAGTCACACCCATACAGTTCGATCAGCTTAGTTTTGACAGCATCTAAATTAATTTGTGTGGATAAAAAAACAGACCAGAATAATCTCTGGAAATCAGCATATGAAATAAATCTATTCAAAACTATAATAGAAAATGTTTCACAAACATCAGCTCAGATTATTTTTTTCCAGAAAAGTGGGCGAAAGATGTGACGGTTAGGTGGATTGGCCATGCTAAATTGCCCCAGTGCCTGAAGGTTAAATGGGGTTACAGGGTTACGGTGATAGGGTGAGGGAGTGGGCCTATGTGGTGTGCTCTTTCAGAGGGTCGGTGCAGAATGGCCTCCTCTATTGTAGGGATTCCCTGTACCTGTGAAAATACTTAAAATTCTGTTAATTACCGAAATCTTAACAAGTACTGACTATTCTGTTCAAAGAGACACTTGGGAAAATGCAGAGAAAAGCAAAGGCCACAAGACTGATGCTAGTCCTGGGTATACTGCCTTACTTCTGATTCAAATCTTGGGCTGGATGCTCCATTTTTGGGACTATGCCCCTATGCCGTCGGGAAAACTGTGGTCTTTTACGCCAGGAACACTGGTGTCAAAAGGCCACAGGTGCCCCGTTTTGCTGCGAGCTAGTAGGGAGTCGACGTACAGCTCGCAGCTCTAGCTGCTGATACGGCCCCCAGTACTTCCGGGTCAGAGGCTGCGCATGTGTACATCGGTGGCCTCCAGCGGCCGCGCCGTGCTCCATGGCAGACTCAGCCCGTGGACTTGGACTGCCGGAATAGTGCCCCGCATCGGATGCTCGCCTCCACCCCCCCCCTCCGAAAGCCCACACACATAGCGCCCCTGTCCCGAATGAAGCCGCCCCTGCCCTCCGATCGACCCTCCCCCGACCATGGCGGCCCCGGGCAGAGTCCGCAGCCACCACGCGAGGATCCCGGATGTTGGGACCATGAGAGGCCCCCGCAGTTGGAAATTCGGCCGGTCGGGGACAGAGAATCGCGGGGCGGGACTCAGGCAATTACCTGAGGCGGCAGATACTCGGCACGGTGTACCCCATGAGTATGCCTATTTTCGGGGGGCGGAGAATTGCAAATACCGGCGCTGGTTCCGATTTTGTGCACGAAAACGTATTCTCCGCCCCGTCACCGAACGCGATTTCGCCGTCGGGATGTAGAGAATCCAGCCCAAGTAACCATTTCTCCCCACTACTGCTGATGGAAAAAGATTACATTGAAGGAATATTATTTGAGAACTCAGTTTGTTTCAAATTGTCAGTGAGCAATCAAGACAATTTATCACTACATCAGACTGAATTGAGCACATATTACTGTTAACTGCAGCCTGATGGCTCCTTTGCAATATTGTTCACTGACATTTGGGGCTGGATTCCCCGCTGGCGAGATGTTCCATTTTGCCCGCTGCCCGGGGGTTTCCCAACGGCATGGGGCTGCCCCACAATGGGATACGCCATTGACTAGTCGGCAAAACGGAGCATCCTGCCGGTGGGGTGAAATAGAAATGTGGCGCGGCGGGGTGGAGAATCCAGCCTTTGGTACTTGGAAGCTTGCTCTGGTAACAAAGTAACATTACTTCTGGAGTTTAATCAAGTAAATTCTCAGAGAAAATGCCAACAGGCTATGCGATTCAAACATGTGGCTTCTTTGGAAGGATCATCACCTCTAAAGCTGTGTGGCTGTGGATTGAATGAAGCCTGCTTCAGAGATTTGAACTTAGAATTCTGTCTCTCACTTCGGTCTAATACTGTTGGAGGTGCGCCTTTTCAAAGTGACTTTAAGTGATGCCCACCTTTCTCTGAGGTGGATGTGAAAGATTCACGATGCGACAAGAGTGGGACAGTTCTCCCCGGTGTCTAGGCCAGTTAGTTGCCCCTCAACCACAACTGTAGCAAGTGTTAGTTGCTCGAGGAATTCTGACTCAGAGTTGATGAGCTGGAGTCTGAGCTTCAGACACTGTGACACATCAGGGAGGGGGAGAGGTACCTGGACTCTGTGTTCCAGGAGGTAGTCACACCCCTTAGAATAACTAACTTACATTTGGCCAGTTGTCAGGGACAGGAGAGTGTGGCTTGAATGTAGTCATAATCGGGGATAGTATAGTTAGGCCATAGACAGTATTCTCTGTAACCAGGATCGAAAGTACCAAAGGTTGTGTTGCCAACCTGGTGCCAGGGTTCGAGCTATCACATCTGGGCTCCAGAAGAACTTGGAGTGGGAGGGGAAGATCCGGTTGTCATGGTCCACATAGGTACCAATGACATAGGTAGAACAAGGATGGAGGTTCTGTTGAGGGAATATGAGCAGCTAGGGGCTAAATTATAAAGCAGATCCAAACAGGTAATAATCTCTGGATTACTACCTGAGTCACGAGCTAATTGGCAGAGTCAAAAAGATTAAAGAGGTAAATGCATGGCTCAAAGGTTGGTGTGGGAGAAATGGGTTTGAATTCATGGGACTTTGGCACCAGTACTGGTGAAGGAGGGAGCTATTCCAATGGGACAGTCTTCACCTCAACCATGCTGGGACCAGAGTCCTGGTCAATCACATAACTAGATACGGCTTTAAACTAAATAGTTGGACAATAATTGGAAATAGTCAGTTACATGGAAAATTAGAAAATCAAAGTTTTAAATTTATTTTCGAGTACCCAATGTTTTTTTTCTAATTAAGGGCCAATTTAGCGTGACCAAATCACCTACCCTGCACATCTTTGGGTTGTGGGGATGAGACCCACGCAGACACAGGAGAATTTGCAAACTCCACACGGACAGTGACCCGGTGCTGGGATTGAACCCAGGTCCTCAACACTGTGACGCAGCAAGAAAATTAAAGTTAAAGAAAAAGGTAGAAGTGCAGGTTAATGATGAAGCAGATTGCTACCAGAAAATAAAAGGAAGGGACAGAATGTGTGAAAGTAATATTGCACCAAGGAATTAGACAAGAGTGGGGACATTTGATAACAGAACAAACTTAAAGGCTTTGGGCGCGATTCTCCACTCCCACGCGGCATCGGGAAGGCCGTCGTGAACTCGGCCGAGTTTCACGACGGCCTCGGAGGCCGCTCCTCGCACCCTATTCACCCCCCTCACCCTCGGGGCTAGGAGCAGCGTTCCGTAAATCTCGGCCGCCGGGCCTTGACGCTTGAATGCGCCAAGAACGACCCGACGGCGGCGCCTAAGTAACGTCAGCCGCGCATGCGCAGGTTGGCCGGCTCCAACCCGCACATGCGCGGTTGCCGTCTTCCCCTCCGCTGCCCCGCAAGACATGGCTACTTGACCTTGTGGGGCGGTGGAGGGGAAAGAGTGCGTCCCTTGGAGACGCCAGCCCGACGATCGGTGGGCACCGAACGCGGGCCAGTCCCCTCCCGAGCACGGCCGTGGTGCTCACTCCCCTCTCCGCCCCCCTCAAGCCACAAATGAACCTTTGGCACCATGTTCACGACGGCAGCGACCAGGTGTGGTTGCCGCTGGCGTGAACAGGTCGGGAACGTCAGGCCGCTCGGCCCATCCAGGCCGGAGAATCGGCGGTCGCCGTGAAAAGTGGCGATTCTCCGAGCAGGGGGTGGGAGAATCGCGGGGGGTGCCAGGGCGGCGTGTCGTGAGTCGCCCGGCCCTCCCGCGATTCTCCCACCCGGCGTGGGGAGCGGAGAATTGTGCCCTTTGTGCCAGAATGCTCAAAGCATTCAGAACAAAATTAATCAGTTAACAGTGCAAACAGAGACAAAGGGGCATGATTTGCTGGTGATTATTGTGACATGGTTACAAGGAGACCAGGTGTTGATGTTGAACATCCAATTGGACTCAGTATTTCAGAGGGATATTCAGAAAGGAAAAGGAGGTGGTGTAGCTTTGCTAGTGAAGGAAATAATCAGTGCTGTAGTGTGAAAAGATATAGACATTAGGGATCAAGACATAGAATCAGTCTGGGTAGAAATAAGAAGTAGTAAAGGAAAGAAGTCCCTGGAGGGCCAATTTATAGATCACCCAACCATAATTCCGCAATGGGGCACAATATAAACCAAGAAATACTGGGGGCTTGTAAAAAAAATGTACGACAATAAACATGGGTAATTTTAAAATGCATATAGACTGGTTTAATCAAATTGGCAAGGGTAGCCTCAAGGGAGAGTTCATTGAATGTATTGGAGATTGTTTCTTGGAGCAATATGCTTAGGAACCAACCACCAAGCAGGCTATTGTGGATTTGGTATGATGTAATAAGGAGGGATTAATTACTGACCTCATAGTTAAGGATCTTCTCGGGAAGAGTGATCATAGCATGAGAGAATTTCAAATTGAATTTGAGGGCAAGAAACTGGAGTCCCACACTAGCGTTCTGGAGTAAACCAAGGTAATTATGTTGGCATGAGGACAGATTAGGCCCCAGTGAACTGAGCAGGAAGACTAAAAGATTGAACAGATGAGCGGTGGCAGTTGTTTAAGGAAATATTAAATTCCTCCCAACTAAAATATATTGTAGAGAGGAACAAAGATGGTAAAAGGGAAAAAAGCAAGAAAGTTAGAGATAACATAAAGAAAAAAACTAAGGCATACCATATTGCAAAGGCCAATGGAAGGCTGGAAGATTGGGAAATCTTTAAAGCTCAACAAAGTTAGGGTGACATGGTGGCACAGTGGTTAGCATTGCTGCAGCTCAGCACCAAAGACCAGGGTTCGATCCCGGCCTGGGTAACTGACCATGTGGAGTTTTCACGTTCTCCCCGTGTTTGCGTGGGTCTCACCCCCACAGCCCAAAGAAGTGCAGGGTAGGTGAATTGGCCACGCTAAATTGCCCCTTAATTGAGGAAAAAAAAATGGGTACTTTAAGTTTTAAAAAAAATCAAAGTGGGTTTAATCCGGGTTCTCCGGTTTCCTCCCACAGTCCAAAATTGTGCAGGTTAGGTGGATTGGACATACTAAATTGTCCCTTAGAGTGAGATTACAGGTCGGTGGATTAGGCCTAGGTAAGGTGGACTTCCAAAGGGTCGGTGCAGCCTCGATGGGCCTCATGGCCTCTTTCTGTACTGTAGGGATTCTATGGTTCTATGGTTTCCTAAAAAAGTTATGTGGCATGTGGCCCAGTGGTTAGCACTGCTACCTCACAGCACCGAGCCAGCGGGTTGGATCCCGGCCACGGGTCACTGTCCATGTGGAGTTTGCACATTCTCCCCGTGCTTGCGTGGGTTTCGCCCCCACAACCCAAAGATGTGCAGGTTAGGTGGATTGAACACGCTAAATTGCCCCTTAATTGGAAAAAAAATTAATTGGGTACTCTAAATTTATTTTAAAAAGAGTTTGCACATTCTCCCCATGTTTACATGGGTTTCACCCCCACAACCGAAAGATGTGTAGGGTAGTTGGATTGGTCACGTTAAATTGCCCCTTAATTGGAAACAATAACTAATAATAAGAGCAAAGGTAAATTATGGAAGAAAACAAGTGTAACATTTAAAAAAATATAGCAAATAAGTATATAAAAGGGAAGAGAGTAACTCAAGCGAATGTTGGTCCCTTGGAGGATCAGATCGGCTAGATAATAGTGGGGAACACAGAAATGGCAGAGATGCTAAATCTATATTTTGCCTCAGTTTTCATGGTGGAGGATGCTAGTACCATCCCGATAGTAAAAATGCAGAAGTAACACAAAGCATGGAACTTAAAACAATCATCATCAACAGGGAAACAGTACTCAACAAACTTTTGGGATTGAAGGCAGACAAATCCCCAGGGCCTGATGGCCTACATCAGGGGTGGGCAAACTACGGCCCACGGGCCGCATGCGGCCCGCCAAAGGTCTTTATGCGGCCCACCAAGATCAAGTCATAAAAAAAAAATAAGGTTAATGGGGGGGGGGGCTGTTGGGTTACTGGTATAGGGTGGATACGTTGACTTGAGTAGGGTGATCATTGCTCGGCACAACATGTGTTTCATGTGAAGTTTCTACTTCAAAATATTAATTAATAAAAATTAATTGTTTTTTTTTCCTTTAAAAACCTTTTATTTTGGCTATTTTAAATATTAATTATTTTACTTAATATACTATGCGGCCCTTTAAAATTGTGAATTTCTGAATGTGGCCCTTGCACGGAAAAGTTTGCCCACCCCTGGCCTACATCCTAGGGTCTTAAAGGAAATGGCAGCAGAGATAGAGAGCTGGATTCTCCTGAAATGGGACTATCTCCGCTACTCCCCGCCGGGTCGGAGTATCCCGGGGAGGCGGCATGAATCCTGCCCCGCCCCTCCGACGCAGGCTGCCGTATCTTCCGGCGCCAGTTTGCATGTGGGGGCGGGGTTTACGCCGCGCCGGTTGGGGGCCGTTGGCAGCAGCAGCACCCCCCACCCCCCGGCAATTCTCCAAGACCCGATGGGTCGAGAGGCTGCCCATTTTTGGTAAGTCCCGCCGGCGTGAAATGGACATGGTCCATCCCGACTGGACCTGGCTAGTCGGCCGCCTAGCGGGGTCCTCGGGAGGGCGCGGGGGGGATCCGGCCCCCATGGTGGTTTGGCCCGCGATCGGGGCCCACCGATCTGGGGGTGGGCCTGTGCCTTGGGGGCACTCCTTCCCTCCGCGCCGGCCTTTGTAGGGCTCCGCTATGGCTGGCGCGGAGAAGGAACCCCCTTTGAGGAGGAGATAGACTGATTTTTAATTAGTAATAGGTCAGAGAGTTATGGAGGACTGGCAGGAAAGCGGAGTTGAGGCCAAGACAAAATCAGCCCTGATCGTATTGAATGGCGGAGCAGGCTCAAGATGCTGAATTGCCTATTCCTCCTCATAGTCCTTCAGTTCTTATAACCAAGACTATTAGACAGATCATCTGGTCATTATCATATGCTTTTGTCAGAAATTGTATATGCAAATTGGCTGCTGAGTTTCCTTCACGATAATAGTGACTACATTTCCAAAGTATTTCATTGGTTGTGTGCGCTTTGGGACACCATGACATCACAAAAGCACTAAATAAATGCAATTTCTTTCTTTTGACTATTCTTCTCCTTTCACAAATTTAGATATTTACCAACAAGATTAAACAGCAACCTAGCTTATTAACCTGGAGGTGATTCTCCGAGCACTGCGCCGGCCGGAGAATCTCCGCAACCGCATCACGACCCTCCATGACGCCCCAACGCCGGCGTGTGATTCTCCGAGACGTGGAGAATCGGCGCCATTTGCGCCGCACGGTTGGCGCAGCGCCGGCCGCGGGCCACTGGATGCGCCGAGCGGCCGCACGGATATGACAGAGTCCCGCCAGTGCTGATCACCCCTGGTCGCTGCCAGCGGGAACTCTGCGCGACGGGTCGGGGAAAAGCGATCATTCATCGGGGGTGGCGGGGGGGGGGGGGGGGGGGGGAGGGGGGGGGGGGCGCGGCGGGGGGGCTCCGATGGGGTTTGGCCCGTGATCGGGGCCCACTGATCAGCGGGCCGGCCTCCCCCCCCCCCCAGCCTACTTTCCTGCACGGCCGGCCCCTGAACACCGACGCCATGTTGAGCCGGGCCTGGCGCGGAAGAAGTCCCCTGCGCATGTTCAGGTTGGCGGGGCGCCCATTTGGCACCGGGAAGGGAGGCTGTAGAGGCGTGAACTGCTCCAGCGCTGTGCTGGCCCCCTGTGGGGGCCTGAATTGGTCGTCCCCGTGCCTGTTTAGCGCCTTCGTGAAATGCGACGGCGTTCACGATGGCGCGAACACTTGGGGCTCCATTTGGGAGAATCGCCCCATAATCTTTATATTAAGTTCTAAATTAACCTATTGGTTACTAAGGAAGGTTTGCATGAAGAATGTACAGTGGTCTGCCTAAGAGGTACTTCTCCCTACGTTGTTATGTACCAGCAAAGAGGCATTGACCTTCAGAGAGCAGTGGCCTTAGAAAAAGGTTTAGCTTTTAATGACAAAGTGAGCCAGACCTGTGATAATGTGCAATACAAAATACAAATCACATCTGCTTCCTTTGAAACAGTTGAGGACAAATTAAGATTTCTCAAATGCTAGGCATTGATGTCAATGCTTGATCAGAGCTCCAGTTTCTTTTCTGTATTCTGTGTAGTGTGTTTTCCCACTTTAAGCCTTTTTAACTTGACGGGTAGACATCTGGATCTTCCAGCTGTGCTGAATCTTTATCTGTTGCAGCTGAATGCTGCCCAGAGATATGAATCAGCAAAATAAACCAAGATGATATAACATCCTTTACAACAGGTCAGTACCGGGGAATACATTTTTGGGGAAAGATAAATGAATTTAGGTGTTAAAAAAAACCCAGCAAGATTTATGGATAATGCTAACGGGACTGCAGTTAAAACACCTGACACAAATTCCACTGCCTGGGGATCCAAATAGCCCATGACTGGAAAGGGATCCACAAATGGAACCTCACCAGCCTGTCAGAGGAAGCAAAGATGAAGCACACTCCCACTCTCCCTCACAGGGAGAGTCCAGACAATCAAAATGAACGTACTGCCCAGGTACCTCTTCCTACTTAGATCCATTCCAATCTTCATCCCTGAGGCCTTTTGGGGGGGGGGGGGGGGGGGGGGGGGGAATGCTAGGATCCCAAAGAAGGCCCTACAAAAAACAAAATCCAGAGGGGGCTAGCCCTCCCAAACCTACAATTCTACCACTGGGCGGCGACGGCCGAGCGAATAAGGGGATCAAGGAGCCATATGCCGAGTGGGTGGGCACGAAAGAGGCCTTCTGCATGGGGACCTCCCTTTGGGTCCTCGCCACAGCGGCACTCCCATCCCCACCCAAAAAACACTCCAGCAGCCCGGTGGAGATAGCTACCCTCCAATCCTGGAACCAATTACGGCAGCAATTTGGCCTAACCAAAATGTCGGACAAAGCTCTCATCTGCAACAACCATAGGTTCACACCAGTGCTTCCTGAAGCCACTTTTAAAAAGTGGAGGCAGGATGGAGGGACACTGACAGTCAGGGACCTATACACGGATGGCAGGAACGCAACACTGGATGAACTGACAGAGAAATTCCAGCTAGCCAGGGGGAACGAACTAAGGTACCTGCAACTCAAAAACTTCCTACGAAAGGAGACAGGGACGTACCCACAACCACCACGACAGACATTACTGGAAGAGTTACTGGACTAGTTATCTAGCAAGCATACTAGATAAAGGAGACTGTAGCGACATGTATGACCGACTGATAGAAAGAGCTGACACCGTACTGGATACAAGAAAGAAATGGCCGGAGGACCTGGGGATTGGAATATGGTGGGGACTCTGGAGCGAGGCACTGCATAGGGTCAAGTCTGCCTCCACGTGCACAAGGGTCAGCCTGGTGCAACTAAACGTGGTACACAGAGCCGTTTTAACAAGAACCCGTATGAGTAGGTTCTACCCCGAGGTGGAGGATAGATGTGAACGGTGCCAAGGAGGCCCGGCCAACCACGTCCATATGTTCTGGTCTTGCCCCAGACTTGTGGAGTACTGGACAGCCTTCTCAGAGGCAATGTCCAAAGTGGTGGGGATGAGGGTGGAGCCATGCCCGAAAGTGGCGGTCTTCGGGGTATCAGACCAGCCAGATCTATTCCTGGGGAGGAGGGCGGACGCCCTTGCCTTTGCCTCCCTGATCGCCCGCCGTAGAATCCCGTTCGGCTGGTGGTGAGCAGCACCGCCCAGAGCTGCAGACTGGCTGTCCGACCTCTCAGAATCTCTCCAAATGGAGAAAATCAAATTCGCCATCCGAGGGTCAGACGACAGCTACCACAGAACGTGGGAGCCATTCACCCAATTGTTCCGGGACCTGTTTGTGGCCAACGAACAAGCAGAATAGCCAGGTAGCCAAGAATCAGGGGAAAGTAGCCAAGGCGTGAGAGGAAGAAATAGACCGGGAGGGGGAGGGGGGGGACAGATAAACCTCAGAGGAAAGAAAGGCGAGCCACAGGAGGGGGGAGGGGGCAGAAGGGGGGGGGGGCTGGAAGAGTGAAGAGACAGGGAACAATAGAGGAGAACTAGGGATGTGGGGGGGGAGGCAGGGAAATGATTGCTGGAAGGAGGGCACGGGAAACTATAACAAACTTGGCATCTACAGGAACAGAGAGCAAGGAGAATCCAGGCGAAAGACAGGACGAACAGCTGAAGCGGAGGTGATCGGGAGACGACAACGGCAGCAAAACCCGTCCGGGAGAAGCAAGTGACAACACCAACACCAGACCCATTTGAGTATTGCCCTGTGCAATTGCTTCTCCGGCACCCAAATGTATATCTTCCTCCCCAATCTCTCCTCCCCCGCCCCCAACAAACAGATGCCTACTTGTGTGTTGTAAATAATATTGCCAATTGTACAGAGTTGCTGCTGTTGAGCTGGTGCATAATACCTTACCAGTTATTTTATTTTATTTTTTATTATTACTTTTTTCTTTTCTTTGGTATGTTTGTGTGTGCCCTTCTCTTCCATAAATATATATATATCTTATTCTGTGCACATAACGGTGAATATACTTTGTTCAAAAACCCAATAAAAAATATTTATTAAAAAAGATTTATGGATAATGGGCAAACAGAGAAATAATTTATTTTCACAGAGTGGTACAGCGCAGAACGGGGGGTCACTCGGCTCGATCAACTCCATGCTAGCTCTCTGCAAGGATAATTTAGTTAATGCCACTCCCCTTTCTGTGGAATGGCTATGTTTTTTGGTTGCTTATTCGATTCTCTTTTGAATGACAAAATTGAATGTGCCTCCATCGCCCTCTCAGTCCAGATCTTAGTCACTTGCTGCTTCAGGGAGTTTCTCTTCTCTTTGCCTTTGGCTCTATTGCCCATCACCTTGAATCCGTGTCTCCTGGTTCTCGACCTTTCTGCCAATGGGAATAATTTATTTCAATCTACTCTCGTCCCCTTGTGCTCTTGAACACCTTTATTGAATCTCTTAACTATCCCCTTCTCGGAGGATAACAGCTCAATGATCTCCAGTCTCTCCACGCAACTGAATTCCCTCATCCCTGGAAACAATCACATAAATCTTTTCGGCATCCTCTCGGAAGCTTTTGCATCCGTCCCAAAGTGTGGTGTCAAGAATTGGGCACAATACTCCAGTTGAAGCCAAACCAGTGTTTTATAAATGTCCGTTATAACTTCCTTACTCTTGCATTCTATTCCTCTTATTTCTAAAGCCTAGGACCCTGGTTTAAGGGCTGGTTTAGCACAGGGCTAAATTGCTGGCTTTGAAACAGACAAAGGCAGGCCAGCAGCACAGTTCAATTCCCGTATCAGGCGCCGGAATGTGGCGACTAGGGGCTTTTCACTTAATTTGACTTTTCACTTTTAACTTCATTTGAAGCCGACTGTGACAATAAGCGATTTTCATTTAATGTCATCCTGCATGCCGTTTTAACCACTTTCTCAACTCATCCTACCACCTTCACTGATTTGTGCACAGATACATGCCCATTTCTTTCTTATCCTGCACCCCTTGTAGAATTTACCCTTTACTTTATATTGCCTCTCCTATTTCTCCCAAAATTGTTCACTTCACACTTCTCTGCATTAAATTTTTTTTGCCATGTGTGCGCCCGTTTCGCCAGCCTGCCTCTGTCCTCCGAAAGTCTATCCTCTTCACGACCAAGTATTTTGTCATCTCCAAATTCTGAAATTGTGTCCTCGACACTAAAATCAAAGTCATGAATACGCAAGAAAAACACTGGCCCTAGTACTGACTCCTGAGGAAAACTGCTTTGTCATTTGTTTTCCCCTTTCCCCCAACGTGGGGTTCATAATGGCAGCTGGGTGTGTTTACATTCCAACAGGGCTAAGTGAATAGCAATCCGGAATGGAAAAGGTGGCTAATGCCAGCAGAGGATTAGATTTGGGTCCATTGTGATGTCCTCACAGTCAACCTGCTGAGAGTTAGCTAGTTTCGTACAAACAAGAAATTAAACTTGATCTTCCTGGTCTGTGCATCGTCGTCACTCAGTGTGCAGTTCTGTAGGGAGTTCTGTAATTCGTGTTCACTTGAATTTTCTGAGGACAAAATACAAAAACAAAAGATCGAAACAAAAATGGGCTTTTCTGGAAATTTAATAAAACTTCTATTGTGTGCAATTGGTTGAACGAATCCTATCGCTGTACAAATGACACTTGTGCTGTGTCCACAAACAAGGTGGGCTGCAAAGCACTAGCTTCGCAAATACCTTCGGAATCAGAGCTTTTACTGTCTGACCAATGGCATTAAAATATAATTAAAGCTGACGGAATATATGGCAGAATATGTAAAAGGTATTTCACCAGTTATCACAGAGTTATTTTTTTTCCTTAAAATGGAAAGCAGATGCTTGTTGATTAAGAGTCGATAGGAGCTGGCAAAATGCCAAGGAACATGCCATAAATTATAAGCAGCTGCTTACCAGGCTTAGCACCAGACAATGGACAGAAGTTGCACTTAAATATCACTACTTCTTGCGAGGAAGGAAATATAAGTCATAGCTCACATCAAATAAGACATTTCATTACACTGCATGTAAAACTTTTGAGGGAGTAGAGGGAAGGGAAAGGACTTAAAAATATTACACTTTGGATGACTGTGTTCACCAAATAGAGGAAACCAGGAGACATCATGGGCAGGATTCTCCAATCCCGCGGCCGTGTCCACGCCGTCGTAAACGCTGTCGCGTTTTACAAAGGCGTGAACGGGCTGCTCCCAGTAATAATTCTGGCTCCTACAGGGGGCCAGCACGGCGCTGGAGTGGTTCGCTCCGCTCCAGCTGCTGATCCCAGAGCAAACTGTGCGCCGCAGGATCCACGCATGCGCAGTTGCACCAGCGCCAACAAGGACATGCGCAGTGGCGCCGGTGCCAACGCGTGCATGCGCAGTGGCCTCCTTCAACGTGCCGGCCCCGACGCAACATGGCGCAGGGCTACAGAGGCCGGCGTAGGAAAGGAGGCCCCCAGCCACAGAGGTCGGCCTGCCGATCGGTGGGCCCCGATCACAGGCCAGGCCACATCGGAGGCCCCCCCGGGTCAGACACCCCCTCACCCCTCCTCCCCCCCACAGGCCGCCGCCCGATCCTTCCACGCCGAGGTCCCGCCTGCCCAGAGCAGGCCAGAACAGCGCCGGCAGGACTCGGCTCTTTACTTACGGCCGCTCGGCCCATCCAGGCCGGAGTATTGGCGGACCAGCCGCGTAGAGCTGCGTGATCGCAGCCACACCAACCACGCCGGTGCCAATTCTCCGCTCTGCAGAGAATCCCGTGCTGGCGACGAGGCGGCATGGCCCATTCGCATGGATTCTCCGGCCCGGCACAGGACTGGGAGAATCCCACCCCACAGGACTGAATTTCCTCTGGGGACTGGTTGAAAATATGCACCAAATATCTTTTTTTTTTAAATAATTTTTATTGAAATTTTTGAAAAATGTATAACAGAACAATAATAATAACAATAATAAACACCCCCCGAACCCGTAACAACGCATATAACGAACCCACCCACCCACCAAACCCATTGAACAACAAAATAAATTTAAAATAAATTAAATTAACATAAACAATGCCCCCCTGAAACCCCCCCCCCCTTTCTCCCCCTTTCCCCTCCCCTTTCTCCCCTTTCCCCTCCCCTCCCCCCCGGGTTGCTGCTGCTGCTGACCTAGTTCCCTATCGTTGAGCCAGAAAGTCGAGGAAAGGCTGCCACCGCCTAAAGAACCCTTGTACCGACCCCCTCAGGGCGAATTTGACCTTCGCCAGCTTAATGAATCCCGCCATGTCATTGATCCAGGTCTCCACGCTTGGGGGTCTCGCATCTTTCCATTGCAACAAGATCCTCCGCCGGGCTACTAGGGACGCAAAGGCCAAAACACCAGCCTCTTTCGCCTCCTGCACTCCCGGCTCCACCCCAACCCCAAATATCGTGAGTCCCCAGCCTGGCTTGACCCTGGACCCTCCCACCCTCGACACCGTCCTCGCCACCCCCTGCCAGAATTCCCCCAGTGCCGGGCATGCCCAAAACATATGGGAATGGTTCGCTGGGCTCCCCGAACACCTAATGCACCTGTCCTCACCCCCAAAAAACCTGCTCATCCTCGTCCCGGACATATGAGCCCTGTGCAGTACCTTGAACTGGATGAGGCTAAGCCTCGCACATGAAGAGGAGGTGTTCACCCTCTCCAGGGCGTTCGCCCATGTCCCCTCCTCAATCTGCTTGCCCAGCTCCGCTTCCCACTTAACCTTCAGCTCCTCTACCGACGCCTCCTCCACCTCCTGCATCACCTGGTAGATGTCAGGCACCTTCCCATCCCCGACCCACACCCCCGAATGCGCCCTATCCCTTACCCCCCGCGGGGGCAGCAAAGGGAACCCCTCCACCTGCCGCCTAGCAAACGCCTTGACCTGAAGGTACCTGAACATATTCCCCGGGGGGGGGGAGCTCAAACTTCTCCTCCAGCTCACCCAGGCTCGCAAACCTCCCGTCAATGAACAGGTCTCCCAACTTCCTTATGCCCGCCCTGTGCCACCCCAGGAACCCGCCATCAATGTTCCCTGGGACAAACCGGTGGTTCCCCCGCAGCGGGGCCTCCACCGAGCCCCCCACTTCCCCCCGTGTCACCTCCACTGCCCCCAAATCTTGAGGGTAGCCGCCACCACCGGGCTCGTAGTGTACCTCGTTGGAGGGAGCGGCAACGGGGCCGTTACCAGTGCCTTCAGGCTCGTGCCTCCACAGGATGCCATCTCCATCCGTTTCCATGCTGCCCCCTCCCCATCCATTACCCACTTGCGTACCATCGAGACATTAGCCGCCCAATAGTACCCAGAGAGGTTGGGCAGCGCCAGCCCCCCTCTATCCCTGCCCCGCTCCAAAAAGACCCTCCTCACCCTCGGAGTCCCGTGCGCCCAAACAAATCCCGTGATGCTGCTATTCACCCTCCTAAAAAAGGCCCTCGGAATGAAAATGGGGAGGCACTGAAACAAAAACAAAAACCTCGGGAGCACCGTCATTTTAACGGACTGTACTCTACCCGCCAATGACAGCGGCAGCATGTCCCACCTCTTAAACTCCTTCTCCATCTGCTCCACCAACCTAGTAAAATTAATGCACCAAATATCTACATGCAAGCCAGAGGGATAGCGAGCAGACAGCTATCACACTGGCTCTCAGATTGCGCTACATGCTAACTTCTAGCCACTCGGGACTGAATTTTGCCTTGCCCAAAACATGATTTTTGCTCTTTAAACTATTTAAAATAGGGGTCAAATTATATCATCAGTCAGACTTCTTTCATTTCACAGCTCAGAGGCAGCCCAACACCTGTAAAAGGTTGGTGCCATCATTTTGGAAGCTGTCTTCAGTCAAGGAGCCATTTGAAGAGAAAGGCGGCAACTTGGAAACTATTTCAGTTACAATTAAATTCACAACAGTGCTTACAATTGCCACCTGATTTCAGCAGCATCTGTACTCGGACAGTGGGAATTCCCTTTGACACTCCTTTATACTTGGTCATTGAGGAGGCTCGGCAGTCAATTCTGGAGGCCAGGCATGTCAGGCTTCATCACAGGAGGAGGACACTTACTGGCTGTTCCTCTATTGGCCACATCTACTGGTTCCCTTGAGATTCTCAACTTTGTTCGAACGGCAGTGCCTTTTCTATCTACGGATCTAGATTGAGATGATAGGAGAGCTTTGGGATGTAAACTCTCGCACAGACTTTGGAAGAGATTTCAAAAACGTTTACTTGTACACAGTCTGTCATTGATGCCTCGAACACACAACCTCAGGGGTGTATCAAGTTCCCCTTGGGGACTAGAGAGGTTCAAGTAAAGCGTTCAGCTTTCTTTGGTTCGATATACTGATGTGGTTGGGATGATAGAATGCATATGGCTTTTCCTGCTCTCTTGCCAGCAATAGTGTCCTCCATAAGAATTAAAAGAGCTTTAATTTAGTCAATGGGCAGCTGGTCTATGGCCATTGTTACATCCAGCAAGTGAATGGCAAATATCCAGGTTGTTAAGCCAATTTTTTAATTCCAATCTGATTGAAGATTGCCAGTGAATTAAGAGCCTATTCCTTTGAAATCAAAGCTACCTGCTGTTGCTCTGGTTGATGGCACACTTGTTGCATTCTAATGCATTAACATTGAGAGGACATTTGTTAATGCTGATACCTCAGTCAGAGCAATATTACAAACAGCACTGCCATTCTTGAGTAGTATTTATGGTGCTTCCAGACAGTTCAGGGAATATCTTGCAGTATTAGCTGCCAGGTTACAAGGATTGCAATAGTTTATTACAGCCTGCATGACATAGCCTTAGGAGGAATCTGTCTGGAGGAATTAATAGTTTTGAATGCTGTGCTCACCTAACTTGTGAAACCTCTGTTACAGGAATCATATGATGGCTGGAATAAAAGAGCCTCCTGATCTTGGTCACATTCTGCTCTGGAAAGATCTGCTTCAGGCTGTTGTATTTCTCCAACAGCAGGAGTGCAGTGGCCTAGCACTGCTTCCTTCTGGCTCCCTTGAAGTTCCATCAGGGAATGGCGGAATGATGAATGTGTTTCCATGTGGAAGCACAACAGATAGACTCCCTTGACACTTCCCACCATTTCCCACTGGAAGATTCCAAATCACTGTGCATCTGATCCTTTGGGTGAGCTGACTCTGCAATGGTAATGGCATTGCTGAAGTCTCCTAGTTGAGTTCCATGGGAGAATGAGATGGAGTCTTTACACATGGCCCAACTCCAACACTTCCCCTCCCTGGCCTCTCTGTCTCTAGTTCTAGATAGACTGACCACCAAAATTCATTGCAAAGCCACCGACTCCCACAGATACTTTGGCTACAGTTCCTCACAACCTGCTTCCTGTAAGGACTCCATCCCATTCTCCAAGTCACCCTAACTCTCTGGCATCTGTTCGGAGAATGCCACCTTCAAAGGCCGCGCTTCTGACATGTCTGCTTTTTTCCTTAATGGAGGTTTCACCCCCACTGTGTTGACAGGGTTCTCAACTCTGTCTGACCCATCTTCTGCACCTCTTCTCCTCCCTCCAAATACCATGAGAGGCTCTCATTGTCCTCACTTTTCACCGCACCAATCTCCACATTCAAAGGATCATCCTTTGCCATTTCTGCCAATCCCAGCATGATGCCACCACCATCCCCCCCTCCCCCTCTCCCCCCTTTGGAATTCTGCAGGGACCAGTCCCTCCATGGCATCCTGGTTCACCCCACCATCACCCCCAGCCCCTCATTCCCTTGCCATGGCAAAGCACCTTCCCATGCAATCACAGAAGATGCAACAACTGCCCCTTTACCTCCTCCCTCCTCCCTGCCAAAGGCCTCAAACACTCCATTCATTTGAAGCAGCGATTCACTTGCACCTCCTTCAATTTAGTCTACTATATTCACATCTGCCAATGCGGTCTCTTCGACATTGGAGAGATTAAAGACAGACTGGGTGACCACTGCAGAACACCTTAGCTCAGTCCGCAAGTATGAGCCCAACCTTCCTGTCTCACCATTTCAACTCAGCACCTTGCTCTCATACCCACATGCCCATCCTTAGCCTGCTGCAATTTTCCAGTGAAGCCCAACGCAAACAGGAGGAACAACAACTCATCTTCCAATTAGGCACGTTACAGCCTCTGGGCACAACATTGAGTTCAACAACTTCAGACTGTGAACTTTCTCCTTCATCTTGACCCTTTTATAAATTCCAAATAATTTTTGTTCCAATGCACCCTCTGCCCCCTCCCCATAAGGCAGCTGCGACTTGTTCTTTAATTTTACTTTCACTGAGCTTTGACCGTTGTTCTTCTATTAACACATTCTGCTATCTTACCTTTATGCCACTATCAGTAGCTTATATAGTCCCCAACACTGCCATTAACACTTATTTTGTCTTGTGCCCTTTGTGCAATCTCTCCTAGCTCACACCTATCACTGACATTCAATTCTGTTCCGCCTGCTCCAGCCCCCCTCCAACAGTATAAATCCATCACATACTCCCTCTCTTTAGCTCCGAAGAAGAGTCATCTGGACTCAAAACGCTAACCGTGTTTCACGCTTCTCAGATGCTGCCAGACGTGCCGAGTTTTCTGTTTACATTTCAGACTTTCAGCATCCACAGTATATTGCTTTTATCCTCATTTTAAATGCTGGGCTCCAAAGCTCAGGGTCCCTGTTCTTAGCAGTTGGGGATGGATGCAACATCATCATCAACTGAAGAGCTTCCTACACCCATGTGCATCATTGTGTAGCCCTTCGCATCACCACCACCCCAATCTTCTGATGTGGATGCCTGTCATAGTGCTTCCATATTAGAGGGCGCTAGGTTAATTGCTTGTTGGCTTGACAAAGGAGTATCTCGCTGCCTCTTCCGCCATAAGTACACGTGAGATAGAAAAAGGAAACTGTCAGGAACTCAAACAACATCAGGTACAGCAAGCAGTTGGCATGGGCTGACAATTCTATGTCAGTCTGATCGATGAATTAGGGTGGAAGGTGAAGGATGCCTCAAATGTCAATCAAGCCTTGATCTGTAAGATGGACACCTCATTGTACCTCCAACCTCTCTTAGCAACTCTCACTCGTTGATTTGCAGGGCCCCCTCCTGTTAAACAAAGGAAACTACTGAACACGACATTACCTCTCTATCCCTCTTTACGGGCCCAGTCTGCAAAACAAAATTCCCTTTCCAGGAAGATGGGCAGCTGACTTGCGACCCGTCACTCTCACTCTAAAAACAACTATCTGTGACGTCCAATAGTTAGTCAGGAGGGAAAAGAAAACGTTCAATTCCAGGCATCACTGACTCAATCCCGGAGCTCATCTTCAAACTTTGAAATCAAAAATCATAACGAACACGGTGACTTTAAAAAAAAAAAATGGATGATTAAGTTCCTTCTGGTCACAAACCACTTAACACTACAGACAAGCAATTATGCGGTTTTAAGCCTTGCTTTGACTGGACTCCCTGTAGTCACTGTTCTCTGGCACACATCAGGGAGACCCGAGGGAAATTCCCTCCTCGGTTAGGAGCTTATCTCAAAGCCTCTTTTCTGCCTCATCAATTACAAGTACTTAATCTATCTCTCTAAGTGCCACCTATAACTCTCAATCCTTCAATCCTTCCCAGTTACTGGTTAAGCTTGCCAGGCATGTTAAAATTTCATCAAAAATAACTAAATTTCCATGCATGTACTTTGCTTCAAATTTCAGAGGGTTTACTCCCCCTGATTTCAGTCTTTTGCAGTGCTGCCTCTACTCAAATCACAATTCAGTACACTCTGTTCTCAGGTTCTGTACTCTGTAACTTAAGACCTACTAAAGATCAGCTTGACACAAACCAGCAGCATTTTCCCAACCAGTTTGAGGACGTATTTAAAGTCTAATTCTGTTGTTCCAGACAATTTAAACAAAATTCCAAACACACCATGTAAGGAATAACAATTTTTAATCTTCCCAAAATCAAGTTGGCACTCACTTATCACAAGTATCTCCCAAAACAGTGATATCACCTCATAATTACTGCAGATTTCCGCCCAACGTTCTCAATATTGTAACTTTTGGTCATTCCAATCAGAACCAAGTGATTAACAGATACTGGATAGTCTTCAGGGGAAAGGAAATAAGAACTGCAGACAAGTCATTATTTTGAAGCATTCTTGCGTAGGAAGCTTAAGTCCAACATTGGACAGGGCGGCATGTGGCGCAGTGGTTAGCACTGGGACTACAGCGCTGAGGACCCGGGTTCGAATCCCGACCCTGGGTCACTATCCGTGTGGAGTTTGAACATTCTCCCCATGTCTGTGTGGGTTTCACCCCCACAACCCAAAGATGTGCAGGTTAGGTGGATTGGCCACACTAACTTGTCCCTTGATTGGAAAAAGAAACAATTGGATACTCTAAATTAAATAAAAAGAAAGAATTAAATACATTACTCACATGCTTTAGGGCAGCACGGTGGCACAGTGGGTTAGCCCTGTTGCCTCACGGTGCCGAGGTCCCAGGTTCGATCCTGGCTCTGGGTCACTGTCTGTGTGGAGTTTTCACATTCTCCCCGTGTTTGCGTGGGTTTCGCCCCCACAACCCAAGATGTGCAGGCTAGGTGGATTGGCCATGCTAAATTGCCCCTTAATTGGACAAAAAAATTGAATTGGGTACTCTAAATTTATAAAATAAATAAAAAAATAAAGTCCAACATTGGGAAAAATTGGGTGAAATAGTGAATTTAGCTCGTTCCTCGCACTTGGAAACACTTCCAATCTAGTCATGAGATGAAAGTCTCCTCTCTCTGCTAAGTATAAAGATTTTAGCTTGATAGATTTGAAGAAGTGCATGCACATGAACCATCTGACCTCTGCATCCCTTCCCCAGCTGACCCCTCGGAGAAAGTCTCAAATTCATTTCTAGTCCATTGATAAACACCAGATCAGGAACAACACCTGTTTAACATATTGCTTTAAGAAGCAATTAGATATTAGCTTAATTAATCAGCCCCAGATGGCAGATCAAGCTGTTTGCGAGCTATATCAGAATTGTTTAAGTCACATGTAAATACCCGCCATCCCTTCCTTCTTTGAAGTGTATCATAATTATTGAAGGGCTTTTAAAATCAGCCTGCTCATTGTGTACAGGTGGTGGCCAGCAAGAGAGTTCACATCCATTCCTGAAACCAATGGGGGAAAACAGTTTGCTTGTGGATTAATTCTGTTGCCGAACAAAGTTTCCTGCAGCAGTGTCTTCATTTGGGAATTTCAGCTTCTAATTTAATTGAAATCCTCTCTGATTGCAGAGATAACACAAATCTAACAGCGGGAAATAACTCAAATTCATGTAAAAACAGGAAAAGGAGTGTCATGTTATTTAAAACCTTAATTTCAAAAAATGTAAAGTAACATTACAAAAGTAACCGGGGACTGTTAAGAGTTTGAATCTGATAACTGTTTTGCATGTGATGTTCTTTCATCTTTCATCATATACAGGCACAAGTCAAATCCAGTGGTACTTTAGACAGGAAGTCGTGATCAGATGCTATTTAGGAGGTTCAGTGGGTGGAGTGGATAACTAACTAAAGCCAGAAGAAGAATAACGAAAGTAACTTGTATTTAATAGTAATCTTTATTGTCACAAGTAGGCTTACATTAACACTGTAATGAAGTTACTGTGAAAAGCCTCTAGTCGCCACATTCCGGCATCTGTTCGGATACACAGAGGGAGAATTCAGAATGTCCAATTCACCTAACAGCACGTCTTGCTGGACATTGGGGAAAAGGTTCGTACCGGCAGGAACAAGCTGAAATACGACCATCCAGACCCATCGGGGAACTTGTGAGGGTGACACGGTCTCTGTCTGAAATTTCACTGATAGGGCATTGTGGATCCCGGGGACGGAAGTAAAACGATCAGGACCGGTCTCGTACTCTGTACGACTACAAGTCGGTCGCAAACCTACTCAAGGCCTGCCTGCCCGCGATCTACCAGTCTCCCTCGATTCACCAACTTCCCCAGGGAGGCTGCAGTCAGGCGCCGGGGGGGGGGGGGGGGGGGGGGGGGGGGGGGGGGGGGGGGGGGGGGCGGTGAGAGGTGGGGTCCTGGAAGATTGGGGTGCTGTAAGGGGGCTTGTGGGGGGGGGGGGGCTGAAGAGCTGGTGGCACAGTGGCACAGTGCCACACAACGCCAGGGACCCAGGTTCAATTCCGGCTCAGGTGACTGACAGTGTGGAGTGTTGTGTTATGTAATTTGGAATAACACAAGCTGCCACTTGATGCAGTTTTGAGTAAAAGATGCCCCAGACTTTGAAGTGAGTCCAACGTGTTTTATTGAACTATTAGCACAGTTTTCAATGAGTTTGACTCTGCTAATCTAAATGTAGTAACTCAGTCTAACTGAACCAGCCTTGCTCTAAGCCACGTGCTGGGGTGTGATGCTGAGGATACACCCTGTCTCATTCTGTAGATGTTGGGCTGTGGAAAGAGACAGATGTGTGCCTCATCACTTTTATAGTGAGATACCACCCCTGAGTGTCCTGACTGCTCATTGGTCTTGTCCTATTCTATGTGTTCATTAGCTGCATGTTTGCATATCATGACATGGAGTTTTCACATTCTCTCCGTGTCTGCCTGGGCTTCCAATTTCCTCCTACAGTCCAGAGATGTGCAGGTTAGGTGGATTGACCATGCTAAATTGCCCCTTATTCTCCAAAAAGGTTAGATGAGGTTACTGGGTTACGAGGATAGTGTCGGGGCATGGGCCTAGTCTGGTACTCTTTCCAACAGTTGGTGCAGACTCGATGGGCCAAACAGCCTCCTTCTGCGCTGTAGAGATTCTAATGATCTATGACACCAGAGTGGTTTGTCCTCACTTGCAGTGTGTGGGGTAGTGCCCCTGTGTGTGGGGTGTGACATTTCCCATGGGTGCGGAACCCACAAGCTCACTTCGAGATCGTTGCACCCTTTCAAAATGGCGGCCCGATCTCTGAGTTCAGCTCCCCAGTGCTGAAAAAAATCTTCCAAGGAAAAACCTCTGAGCGTGGTAGTGAGCGGTAATTGCCGCAAGCTTCCCGGCGCTCGGCCCAGCAAGGCAGCAACACAATTCAACGTAATTCGTTCACTTAACAAGGCCTCACGGGTTACTCATCACAAGTGAAAGCTCGCCAGCTGATTCACCGGGACCGCGCCCACCAGCCCCCCTGCCAACAGATTTGAGCAACACTTCAGCTGCCCTTGCTCAGCCAACCCCAGCCAGCTCACAATAATGGCGCCAAGGAGATCGGCTCCAAGATTTGGGGATGCTGATCTGGGGAGGCTCCTAGACACGGTGGAGGCCAGGAGAGATGTCCTGTTGCCCCCAGAGTCCCAGAAATTCAGCCACAAGGCAGCCAGTGCTGCCTGAGATGAGATGTTTTCAGCCATCAGCTCGGGGAGTGTGACCAGGGGGATTGGCCTTCAGTGCCGTAAGAAGGTCAACGACCGAGACCGGACCGTGCAAGTGAGTAGACACCAACGCCGCCCCCTAAAGGAGCATCCACCCCCCAACTCCCATGTGACCCCCAGCCCTTCCTCCACCACCCCCCCCCCCCTCAACCCTCCCAACCCCTCCTTCACAACCCTCCCCCCTACCACTGTGAGCCACGCGTGTGGCTAATGATGCCCTCTGTGACTCCTTGACAAAAGCTCTCCCACAACTGTCGGGAGAGGTTCCAGACTGGTAGAGGGATGCCAGACTTCAGAATCCTCACCTCCTTCGAGGAGTGGGCCCTGGAGGTAACTGGGATGGTCGAGGACAGGGCGGCCACCCACGCGGAGGTTGCTGGATGCCGCAGAGTTGAGGAACCATCAGGCTCCACCCTGAGGACCAGTCAAACGTGAGTTGTTATTGCCTTATGGACTGACCCATCCCTCCCACTGACCACATGTCCATTCCCCTGCAGGTCCTCCAGCCGACGGCGCCAGCCCATCCCAGGCGGACTCTCTCCTGACTCCGAGGAGAACACCTCTGAGGATCACGGCACAGCTGTCATCCCCACCCTCTACCAGCTCAGATACACACACCTCAGCGGAACATGTTAGTGAACAGGCTTCAGGGGCACAATCTGGCGAGCACCACACCGCTGATGATGCACATCAGGTGAAGGCAGGAGCCCCCAGACGAGACAGCAGTTGGAGGGCGGTACCATCAGGAGTGGGGTATTGTGCAACCCATTAAACAACTTTTTGCACAACCATTATGATGGTTGTCACTCCTTCCACAATGCGGCTGACCTCTGGACCCTTTGCCCATCTCTCCAGGCACCCCCCCCCCCCCCCCCCCCCCCCCCCCCCATCCTCCCTGTAGTGCTTACCCACCTGCTGGCTGTGAACATGTCCCTGGAGCTGTGTCCCATCCCCTGGGTGTTCGGATGTTGCGTGTGTCGTGTTGCCTGCTGCATTGTTCAATCACAGTGTCCAGGCATCAGGATGTGATTGGAATGCTGGGCAATGATTCCCACATGCTCCATGGCCCGCCCACCCACGGGAATCCACTTGGAATCTGTGAAGTGCTCACTTAACCATGATTGTCAATTCCCTATTAGCAATAGCCTTCAGCCGCGCAGCTAGAGTCCTCAGTAGTCAATGGGGGTTACGGACAGTCATTGGGGCAGACGGGCAGGGACAAGGGTTGCCCCGGAATGGTTAAATGATCAAGCGGTTGGCATGATGGTGCCGTGAGTGGATGTCCCCCAGTCGCCCCACCCCAGCGCCGCCCCACCCAAACCCTACCATGGCGGCCCACCCCTGCGGAGGATCCCCCACCCCCAGCCGAGAGTCCCCCGGCCCCAGCAGTTGGTCCCTCACTTCCCACTGGGGTTACAATCCAAGTGGCTTTGTGCTCGTTGCCTGTGAGCAAAGATGGCTACTCACTTTCTCGACTCCCCACAAAACCCTTCCGCCAGGTTCACGATTTTCAAAAGGAGTACGAATCGGCGCGAGCGTGAGCACTTACTTGGGAGGCTGCTGAATGACAGGAGGCCATTGGATAACGGGTGACTCCAGTTAATTGTACGGAAATGGGGTCTAAATACTGATAATTGGAACGGGATTCTCCCTTATCGGGCGGGGATAGAGGGCCTGGCGCCGAGGAATGGCGTGAACGACTCCGGCGTTGGGCCGCCCCAAACGTGCGGGATCCTCCGCACCTTCAGGGGCTAGGCTGGTGCCAGAGTGGTTTGTGCCGTGCCAGCCGGCGGGGAAAGCTCTTGGCGTCACGCCAACCGGCGCCGAAGTCGGTGCAAGTTGGCACATGCATGGGTGCGCTAGCGTGTGCTGGCATCATCCAAGCGCATGCGCAGGGGGATCATCCCCGCATTGGCCATGGCGGACTACCACACCAGCCCATGCGGAGGAATAGAGTGCCCCCACGGCACAGGCCCGCCCGCAGATCGGTGGGCCCCGATCGCGGGCCAGGCCACTGTGAGGGCAACTCCTGGGGCCAGATCTCCCCGCGCCGCGCCGCCCCCCCCCCCCCCACCCCCCGAGGACCCCAGAGGCCGTCCACGCCGCCAGGCCCCTCCAGTAAGGACCTACTCTAATTTACGCCAGCAGGACCGGCAAAAACACGGACGGCCACTTGGCCCATAGTGGGCCGGAGAATCGCCGGGGTGGGGGAGGCCGCTACAAGTGGCCGCCGACCGGCGCGATTTCCGCCCCTGCTAAATCTCTGGCGCCGGAGAATTCAGGTGCCGGCAGGGACGGGATTCACGCCACCTGCCCCCCGGCGATTCTCCACCCGCATCTCGGTTTTAGTCTCTCCAGCTATTCACCGGCCTCGTTTCGCTCAAGCAAGAGCGCAACGAGGTCGGAGAATCACATCCCAAGTGTGGGCTAAACCGGTGAGAAATTCCCCAGGGCCCAAAATAGTGACTGGGCTGGACTTTCCGCTGGCGGGTTGCGCCGGCAGCGCACACACGCCCAAGGAATCCCCAATGGCCTGGGGCTGCCCACAATGGGAAACCCCATTCGCCAGCTGGCAGGACGGAGCATCCCGCTGCTGGCAGGGACATGCCGCACCAGAAATCTGATGTGCTGGGTTGGAGAATCCCAGCCAATAAGTGTTTGCAGTCAGGAAATTGCAGCGCTGGCGGGAAACTCCCTGAAAAACCCGCCACAAATGAACTCAGCATCGACTGGAATATTGAGTACAGTTCTGGACCCCCACCCACACGTTCGGAAGCATGTGACGGCATTAGATAGAGTGCAGAAAATATTCCTGTTTGTCGGGATGAGGAATTTCGATTATGGAACTGAGTTGAAGAATTTTGCACTGTTTTCCTTGGAGAAGAGAAGGAAGAGAGGAGATTTTACAGAAGTTATCAAAATCATGAGAGATCGGGACAGTGTTGATAGGGATGGCCAATAAAGTTCTGGCCTTGCCAGCAACTCCCAGATCCCAATAAACAAATTTTTTAAAAAGCTGCAATGGTGCCATGAGGAGAAACCTTCGCAGTGAGTGTTTAGGATCTGGAATGTGCTGTCTGAGTGTGCGATGGAGGCAGGTTCAATGGAGGCATTTAAAAGAGAATTAGATTACTCTCTGAGAAGAAAGAATGTGCAGGTCTACAGGGAAAAGGTGAGGAATTGGCACCAGGTGAATTGCTCCTTCAGAAAGCCAACACAGATGCAATGGGCTGAATGGCCTTCTCCTCTGCCATAACCATTCAATGATTCATTGAATTTATAGTGCAGAAGGAGGCCATTCGGTCCATCGAGTCTGCGCCGGCCCTTGGAAAGAGCACCCTACCCAAGCCCACACCTCCACCCTATTCCAGTAACCCAGTAACCCCACCCAACCTTTTTGGACAGCAAGGGCAATTTAGCATGGCCAATCCACCTAACCTGCACATCTTTGGACAGTGGGAAGAAACCGGAGCACCCGAAGGAAACCCACGCAGACATGGGGAGAACGTGCAGACCCCGCACAGACAGTGGCCCAAGCCGGGAATCAACCCTGGGACCCTGGAGCTGTGAATCAACTGTGCTAACCACTGAGCTACCGTGCTGATTCTATTATGCTAAAGTTAGAATTAATACTGGTTAATGCTATATTGATTACACATTAATCTTTATTTTTGTTTCAACAAAGTTCATTATTTTAATTTACATCTTGTATGTACAAAATATTGAGCAAAAATTTGTTATTCAATACCATCATTTGACAATTATATGATGCCTTTTAATATCTTAACAAGTATGTTAAACCCTTCACATACAACTAAATATTTTTAATGCTGTCATTGAAGTTCGGCAACATAGCGAGAAGTCAATGTTATAATCTTTTCATTGAAATTAATGTCGTTAAATTCATAGCATAGCATCCATATTTTCAGTGTGATGTTTGCTATTTCAGGTTCAAAACCACATTCACAGTGTGGCGGTCACTTCTGGTGATAGCCATGCCGGACACCATTTTGGAAAGGGCTATAGGGCGAGCATGCATCTGGAGGATGCAGAGTGGAAAGCCTTCTCTTAGCATGTGTTCCGCAGCAGTTAGAACCCTAATTAAAGGGATCATCAACTATGCTGATTGATTTCTCCTGCATGCTGTTGAGTTTTTAGAAGTGTTTTGGAGTTATTTGATGTTCCCTAAGTCTACAAGGATCAGCGAGGCAGCACATGTTGGAGGCCATAGTTCTAGCTTCAAGGGTTCTGTTAAGATCATGGGTGGGGGGGGGTGGGGGTTGGGGGTGGGGGGTGGGGGGGTGGGGTTGGGGGTGGGGGGTGGGGGGGTGGGGGTGGGGGGGGGGGGGGGGGGGAAGTGCCCTGAAAGTCACCTTGCTAGGTCTTCAGGCAGAAATTGAGGGTGCTTTCGCCAAGTACTCCCTTTCTCCATTGGGCATTCCCAAAACGCCAGCCCTCCACAGCTGCCCCATCAACCCTAGCCCCCCCAGTGCCCCAGAGTGGGAATACCCTTCTCTGGCATCCTGTACTCTATGTCAACTTTTTTTTTCAAAACAATTTAGAGTATCCAATTCATTTTTTCCAACCAAGGGGCAATCCACCTACCCTGCAAATCTTTCGGTTGTGGGGGCAAAACCCACGCAAACATGGGGAGAATGTGCAAACTCCACACGAACAGTGACCCAGAGCCAGGATCGAACCTGGGACTTTGGCGCCGTGAGGCAGCAGTGCTAACCACTGCGCCATCATGCTGCCCTTCTCCATGTCAACTTGAGGTCCCCATCTTGGTCATTGCTGCTGCTGGGACTAAAGAGCAGCTGGCCAATCAGATTGGATGGAATTCTCTGAGATCGGTCTTCCACCTGAATGAGGACCTCAAGTCCTGTCTACAGCTAATTAACACACTCTCGAGCATTAATAATCTCTGGAGCCGCCATGATTAGTAGCAATGCATTTCCCACCAACTCTTTGGTAAGGTGGGAAAAACCCTGCTCACGGGCTTCAGGGAGCAATTCTCTGACTAAAACCTCAGCTAAGAGCAGTGTGTTCCCTGCTTCACCAAGGAGGAGCTCATAGAAATCTGCCACCTATGCGCCCAAACTGCATGCCCATGACAGGCGAGGATGACATTGCCTGAGGCTCTGAAGCCATAGTCCTGCAGCTGGTATCTTCCAAACTGGAGCAGGTGATATTTGTTCAGCAACCACAAATGCATAAAGTTGGTCATGCATAAGGTTTTACATGCAAAGACAGCTGAATACATTCCATCTTCTCTTGCCAGAATTAGTAAGTGCAATGAGGATATTCCTTCACCAGGATGATGCTGTTTCTATGCAGTGCTGCCCCAGTGGTGACAGCTGCTGACCCTTTAATGAGGGCAACTGTGGATTTCTGCCGGATTGTCTTGACCACCTGTGATCCAAGAAGGCATGCCTTCAAAATGCACTGCCTTGGCATCGGAGAAGCTGGCTGGCTGATAGGCAATAGCAAGGGCACTGCTGGAGTGGCAGTGCCGGAAATTATGCCAATCTCAGAGAAGACTGCAGTTTTGTGCTTCATAGAGCCACTACGACTCCCCCAGGGTGTGCCTGAACAATACTAACAAGAACAGTAAGAAGTCTGACAACAACAGGTTAAAATCCAACAGGTTTGTTTCAAACACTGGGCGCGATTCTCCCAAAGGGAGACTGAGTGCCGACGCCGGAGTGAAACCCGGAGTGTTTCACTCCGGCGTTGGAGGCCGCTCCTCGCCCCCTATTCTCCCCCCCCCCCCAGGGGGCTAGGAGCGGCGTTGCGGGAAACTCGGCCGCCGGGCCTTGACGCTTGCGTCAAAGCGGCGGGCTGAGAATGACGTGGCCGGCGGCGCCTAAGTGACGTCAGCCGCGCAGGCACAGGTTGGCCGGCTCCAACCCGTGCATGCGCGGTTGCCGTCTTCCCCTCCACTGCCACGCAAGACATGGCGGCTTGATCTTGCGGGGCGTGGAGGGGAAAGAGTGCGTCTCTTAGAGACGCCGGCCCGACGATCGGTCGGCACCGATCGCAGGCCAGTCACCTCCTGAGCACCCACCTGGTTCTCAATCCTCCCTCCCCCCCCACAGCCCCCACATCCCCCACACTTACCTGTCGCGCGATGTTCACGCCGGCAGCGACCAGGTGTGGTTGGCGCCGGTGTGAACCGTTCGGGTTCGTCAGGCCGCTCGGCCCATTCGGGCCGGAGAATCGCCGGTCGCCGTGAAAAACGGTGAGCGGCCATTCTCCGAGCGGCGTCACGCAAAACACGACATGCCATTTTGGGGGGGGGGTGGGAGAATCGAGGGGGGTGCCAGGGCAGCGTGTCGTGAATCGCCCGGCCCTCCCGCGATTCTCCCACCCAGCATGGGGAGCAGAGAATCGTGCCCACTAGCTTTCGGAGTGAATCCACCTGAGGAAGGAGCAGTGCTCCGAAAGCTAGTGTTTAAAACAAACCTGTTGGACTTTAACCTGGTGTTGTAAGACTTCTTACTGTGCTCACCCCAGTCCAACACCGGCATCTCCACATCAATACTAACAAGGGCAGATTGCTGGACTAATTTTAGAATCATAGAATCATAGAATTTACAGTGCAGGAAGAGGCGATTTGGCCTATCGAGTCTGCCCTGGCTCTTGGAAAGAGCATCCCACTTAAACCCATGCCTCCACCCTATCCCCGTAACCCAGTAATCCCACCTAACCTTTTTTGAACACACTAAGGGCAATTTATCATAGCCAATCCACCTAACCTGTACGTCTTTGGATTGTGGGAGGAAACCGGAGCACCCGGAGGAAACCCACGCGAACAAGGTGAGAACATATAGACTCCGCACAGACAGTGACCCAAGCCGGGAATCGAACCTGGGACCCTGGAGCTGTGAAACAACTGTGCTAACCTACTGTGCTTTTAACACTGTTATCTGCAGCTCTGACAGCAGCAGCCTGAGCTAATGCAGCAGCAGGTAGAGTTTGGATGACTTCAGTCTGAGCTCCGTCTATGGACATTGGCCGAGTTCTGATTGTGCTGCAGTGGAAGCTGTGATATTGGCCACCCTCTTTCAGGAGAAGCTGACACGAGCAGAAGGGTGAATATATCAGGAGGACCTTTACCCAAGGGTGGACACCAATGAACTACAGTATCAACATTGGCAGAGAGGGGGGGCTCACAGGACTGGAGATGGCTGGGCTAGATGCCACACACAGTGGAGTGTTTGAGTGTCTTTGCTTCCACTCTACACGCTCACATGCACTCAACATTACAATCCAGTGGTACATTATACTGCCACGCACCTGCAGGACCTGGTGGTGGCAAGACAGGAAGAGGTGAAAATGGCAAATGTCATTTTACCCTTGTTAGTATATACTTATGAGATCCTACCCCCACCACACCCCCCCTTCCCCTACATCTTCCCCAGCTTTCCCCAATCCCATCCCCCATTATTTTTCTGGCAGGAGCTCTGAATTCCTGAATCAAAGTCTGTTTGAAAATCAGACTGAGCCGCAGTTCTGTTTCTCGTGGGACTTCGGTTTTGCTGCTGCCCTGTTTTTAAGCACAAGGGAAGCAATATGAAAATTAACCGTAAGCATTTCAAAGTCACAAAACTAAAGATCAAGATACAGACACTTAGCCCACAGAACAGGGCAGCTAAGAGCACAGCAATACAAAGCAATGCCAGTGGGAATAAGCAAGACATTGGTGTCAAGCAGAAAATAGCAGGGCAAGACACGAATGGGGGAAGGGTGAAGTGAAGGAAACTTAACCACAATGAATTTCCAAAACACACAATGCTCATACAATTTACTTCAGAGAGTTGCTGAGCATGACAAATATATTTCCTCTATGCTCTGATTTTGTGTCTTTACAAATCCCGAAATTGTCCATCGCTGTATAATATTCCACAATACCTGAGTTATGATGATGAAGCATTAGCCAGGCTTTCTGCTCTCAGTTGTTGCTTCGGACCCTTGCTGCGAAGTTTGCCTGTTTGGCTATCAGATGAGTACAAGATGAAGGGCTCTTGGTTGTGTTCCTTACCCCTCCTTATAGCTTAAAAGCACTGTCTTTCTAGTCACAGTGCACACGGTAGCTCAATGGTTAGCAATGTTGCTTCACAGCACCAGGGACCTGGGTTCGATTCCTGGATTGGTTCACTGTCTGTGTGGAGTCTGCACATTCTCCCTGTGTCTGTGTGGGTTTCCTCCGGGCGCTCCGGTTTCCTCCCACAAGTGAAATGAAATGAAATGAAAATCACTTATTGTCACAAGTAGGCTTCAATGAAGTTACTGTGAAAAGCCCCTAGTCGCCACATTCCGGCACCTGTTTGAGGAGGGTGGTACGGGAATTGAACCGGGCTTCTGGCCTGCCTTGGTCTGCTTTAAAAGCCAGCTCTTTAGCCCTGTGCTAACAATCCCGAAAGACTTGCTGTTTGGTGAATTGGACAATCTGAATTCTCCCTCAGTGTACCCGAAAGGGCGCCGGAGTGTAGCGACTAGGGGATTTTCACAGTAACTTCATTGCAGTGTTAATGTAAGCCTACTTGTAACAATAAAGATTATTATTATTACAAACATGAAGATTTATAACATAATTAACACAATGAGACTGACAAATTGAGCCAGATGTTGCAGAGCTGTGAACAATGTGGAATTATACCCAATAGAGTCAACCCCTTCAGGAAAATACTCGAAGCAGGGCAATATTTCTTCAGCTGGGTCTCAGAAGACTTGTTGAATTTCTGGAATGTGCTAACTGTTGACTTCATAGAATATAGGATTAGAGTTAACTTCATGCGTGGCTTCAGAGGAAAGTGGGAAGGTATATTTAATTAATTCAATGATTTACTTTGGTCGTGGCAAATGGATCATTATTACTAGAATCAAACCATTACAAAATATAAATGCCACCCATAGTACAGCATTCAATGAATACAGAATAAATAACACGTAACTTTCAAATGTAAAATAAAGGTTATCCAAGCGGGACCATGTTCATTGTTCAAGATAGCTAAAGCTCTCAACTGTAATTGCAATAGCCATGTAACACCAGGGCAGATTTTTACTTCAGGAGTACTGAATGTTTTTTTTTATAAATTTAGATTAGCCAATTATTTTTTCCAATTAAGGGACAATTTAGCGTGGCCAATCCACCTACTCTGCACATTTTTGGGTTGTGGGGGTGAAACCCACGCAAACACGGGGAGAATGTGCAAACTCCACACGGACAGTGACCCAGAGCCGGGATCGAACCTGGGACCTCAGCGCCGTGAGGCGGTTGTGCTGACCACTAGGCCACCGTGCTGCCCAGGAGTACTGAATGTTAGCAACTATTTAGAAATTATGAATTTAGAAAATATTGGCATTGATCTGAACATTTAGGCAGCCAACCAGAATGGCGCAGCAGAGAATGACGATGATGTACCTGAGGTGAGGGCATTTATTCCTAAAGAGAGACTTGAGATGCAAGAAATTTGCGAACAAGAACTAAGAAGGTTAAACAGGAGTCCTGATAGGGGCAATCAAAATTATGAAGGATTATGATAAGGTAAATAATACTGCATTGTTTCCACTGGTCGACAAAATGGAGACAGCACAAAAGGGATTTAAAAAGGTTTTAAAAATCTCTTTAACGTAAGCGGGGAACTCTCTGACACAGATCATTGCTTCAGGAAAATAAGTAAGTTATTTTAAGAATTAGATAGTTGCTTGTAAAAGAATATTAAATGATGTGGAAAGCCAACCTGAGAGTGAAATTAGACTAATGAATCATTTAAAAACATTTGTTCATGGGACTTGGGCGATGCTGGCTCGGCCAGGATTTATTGTCCATCGCTATTTGCCCTTGAGAAGGTTGTGGTGGGGGCAACACAATGCCACAATGGTTAGCACTGCTGCCTCACGGCGTCAAGGACCCGGGTTCAATCCTGGCCTTGGGACACTGTTGATCTGGAGTTTGCACATTCTCCCCGTGTCTGCGTGGGTCCCACCCGCACAATCCAAAAATGTGCAGGTAGGTGGATTGGTCATGCTAAATTGCTCCTTAACTGGGAAAAAAAGAATTGGACACTTTAAATTTGTTTGTTTTTTTAAAAAGAGGTGGTGGTGAGCTGCCTTCTTGAACCTTTGAAGTCTATGTTTGGCAGGTACATCCAGTACACCCACAGTGTTGTTAGGGAGGGATTTGGATGCAAAGTCCTGCAGAAAGAAATACTGTCACAGACTTGATGACAAAAGGACCTATTCCTCGATTAAGCAATCTATAATTCTTTGACCTGTTTATACATCTTTATCAAATGCTTTCTTGCTAATCTGTTTATCTCTTCTCTTCGCAAACTTCAGTTTGGTGTGAACTGTTACTTCCACTGGCTTTCTACTCCAATAAATACATTTTGTTTAACTGTTATGTTCATATTCAAATTTTTGCATGGTCTATCTTTTCTTCATATATGGGGAGAGGGGCGATTATTTGAAATATCATAGCAGCTGAAAATAGATGGACTTTTTCTTCCAAGTTTTGTCATGTTCCATCTGGAAACACTTTGTCAGACACAAACCCCAGGTGGTTCCTATGACCCTAAAATCTTGTTTCTTTCATGCTCCATCCACTACACCATTGAAAGTTTCCAAAAGCCTTCTCGGAAACTATACTACGGACTGTGCTTCACCTACTCCTCAATGTCCACGGGCAGATGGAGATTGAGTTTTACCTTCACCACCTGACCAGTAATCTGATTGAGCACAATACACACCCGAGGAAGTGTTTAGTTTTATTCCATGGAACTCAATAGAATGGAATTCGGTTGGGTTCCATGAAGTGCGGGCAATCTGCCCACCAGGCTTGCTCTGTTAATTTAAGCAAATGCTATATTTATAAACACTGCATGCTCAATTAACAGGAGGTCTTGAGGAATTATAACAGAGGTTTGGCGAGAGAAGGAATTCGAAGTGTTTACAGAGTTGATCGTTTTCTAGTCAACTTCTGTATTTAGGATTTCACTTAACTTTTAACCTTAACTTGTAGTTTATTTCTTAGTCAGTGGAAAACAAATTGCCTGCTGGCGACAATTGTATGTTTGACGAGGTGACCAGTTAGAACTGGTCTAATGCTCAGAATACACAGAGTCCAGTTTGACAGAGTACTGCTTCCACAGAATAGTTAACTCAGGAATTTGGTGCTGAGAGAAGATGTGTTCTTCTGATCTTCTACAAAGCAAGGAATGGTCCAGGAGAGGGAGTGAGAGATCGTGAGAGCTGAGATTAAGAGACATTAATTAGTTTAAGAGGTAGGTGATTGGTTGCTGTGTTTTATGGGCTATTCCCCTCTAAACTAGGGCAGTGGTTCAAACTAGATCGGGAGTGATAGAAATCACGGCAGCATGGTAGCATTGTGGATAGCACAATTGCTTCACAGCTCCAGGGTCCCTGGTTCGATTCCGGCTTGGGTCACTGTCTGTGCGGAGTCTGCACATCCTCCCCGTGTGTGCGTGGGTTTCCTCCGGGTGCTCCGGTTTCCTCCCACAGTCCAAAGATGTGCAGGTTAGGTGGATTGACCATGATAAATTGCCCTCAGTGTCCAAAATTGCCTTAGTGTTGGGTGGGGTTACTGGGATAGGGTGGAGGTGTTGACCTTGGGTAGGGTGCTCTTTCCAAGATCCGGTGCAGTCTCGATGGGCCGAATGGCCTCCTTCTGCACTGTAAATTCTATGAAAAATACTGTATTAACTTTAAAACTCAACTAGTTAAGTAACTTAATAACAACAAATAATTGTTGAGTGATATTTCAAAACTTGAAAACCTAATTAGTTAAATAAAAATGCTGGAGATGACAGGGCAGGTGACGTGTTACAACAGTTGCATGTGAGAGCTGGTGGATACCAGTGTGATCCACAGCTACTACATCTGTAGGTAGCCAGGGACAGGAGGCTGTGACTCAAGTGCGGCAAACATGGGGATCCAGAAAATAGCAATGGTGGAACTTGTTGGCACTTGTCCAACAGGTTTGAAATTCTTGCAGTCTGCGTGGACAAGAGCAGGAACATCAGGGAGGATGAGCAAACTGCCGCAGCACCAAGCTGGCGAATATTTAATTGGGGAAGTAAAAAGGAATGTAGTAGTGGTAGGAGACAGTATTGGTAGCAGGACAGAAGTTGTTCTCCACAACCATGAGCAGGAGATACAAAGGCTGAATTGCCTATTCAGGGCAAGGGCTAAAGACATTGCCTTGCAGCTGGAGAGGAACTTGAGTTGGAGGGAAAGGACCCAGTTGTCATGGTTCACGTGGGTACCAATGACATATCTAGAGCAATGAAAGAGGTGCTGCTAAGGAGTTATAAGCGGCTACAGGCTAAAATAAAAAGCAGAACTAGAAGATCTCTGGATTACTACTTGAATCATGAGCAATTTGGTATTGGGCCAATAAGATCAGAAAGCTGATTGCATAGCACAAAACTGGTGTGAGAGAAATGAATTTCAATTCATGGCTTATTGGCATCAGTACTAGGGAAACGGAGAACTGTGCCTTGAGACAAGCTTCACTTGAACTGCACTGGGACTGGTATCAAATATCCTTAAATATTTAGTTTCCAACCTTGGTCACTTTGCAACCATGTCTCCGTAATGGCTTTCAGATTATATTCATTTATTTCTATTTGTGTTCTCAATTTATCGGTCTTGTTACAAATGCTGTATGAATTCAGATAAAGAGCTTTGAATTCTTTCTTTTTACCATTTTTCCTTACTCTGGCATGGTTTGTTGTTGCACTCTTCTGTTTGAGTGCTCAGTCTCTTCCTGCCATACTCTGGTCATTATTACACAGATTACTATCTTACACTATTGCCTTGTCCTTTCTCGTTAGCTTTCAAAAGTCCCTTCACATATACAGTGTATTCAGACTTCTAAAAGGCATTTGATAAGTAAGCACATAAATAGTTACTGCACAAGAGTGCAAGTTGTTGGGGGAGGGACATGGGTGTTATTTTATGTACACAGAGGATCGAATAACTAACAGAGTCAGAATAAATGGATCATTTTCAGTTTGACAAACTAGCTAGTGGGGTTCTATAGAGATCAGTGCTGGGGCCTCAACTATTTACAATCTATATCGATGACCTGGGTGAAGGGACCTGGTGTATTGTCACTCGCTGCTGAAAACAAGTCCACATGCTTGTGTGGGTTGTGTGACTAAGTGTGGGTTGTACGTTCTGAGCATGTGGATTGATGATCTGGCATTTGGTCATCAGGAAGTTGGGAGGTCCAAATCCTTCCAGCTCTGATGGTCAGAGTTGTCAAAACGTCATGATCTCATGGAGGCTGAAATCTTGTACTGTCCCTTGTGTTCTGCACTTTCGTCTTCAGTAAGAACTATGAGTGAATGTAGTAGCATGTTTTCACATAGTGAATACAGTACCTTTGGTGCAGGTAACTATATGGAGAGATATAAGGATGAGGTGAAGTGACAGTGGTAGATGGATAGATGCGGATTTGAGAAAATGCGTAGAAAGAGAAGGGTGGATGCGCTTGTAAGGTAAGCTGTTGTGAGGAGTGACGGAGCAGACTTGACAAGGCAGATTGGGGCAAATAGGGGATGGTGAGGTGCACAACAGGATGTAGGTGAATGTGCAACTGTACTCACCTTCCCTGAAATGGTTAGGTCATAAAAATGCTTTCTGCTCTAACCGAGGAGTGTGCCATAATATTTCTGCTGTTCAGTCCTCAGCCACCTCCAACCACATGTTCTTTGCTGCAAAGGTATATTTCTGCCCACCATTGCGGCAGAGGACTATCGCCCTCCTACAGCTGTTTGTACCGAGCAACGCATCAAGCAATACTTTGCTTTTTGGAGGTAGTGGTGTAGTGGTATTATCACTGGACTAGTAACCCAGAGGCCCAGGGTAATGCACTCGGGTCCTGGGTTCAAATCGCACCACGGCAGATGATGAAATTTGAATTCAAGTTTTAAAAGTCCGGAATTAAAAGCCTCATGATGACCATTGTCGATTGTCATAAAATTCATGTGGTTCACTGATGTCCTTTAGGGAAAGGTTAGCTCAGTTGGCTGGATGGCTGGTTCGTGATGTAGAGCAATGTCAACAGTGCAGCTTTAACTCCATAGATTCCACAGTTGGCAACTGCAGAGGGTGAAGTGTTCGAGATCGCCGACAGCGGGATTCTCCATCCCGCCGTGTCCCCGCTGACAGCGGGATTCTCCATCCCGCCGCGCCCCCGCCAGCAGCAGGATTCTCCGGCCCGCTGCGCCCCCGCCAGCAGCGGGATTCTCCACCCCGCCGCGCCCCCGCCGACAGCGGGATTCTCCACCCCGCCGCGCCCCCACTGGCAGCGCGATTCTCCGTCCCGCCGCGCCCCCACTGGCAGCGGGATTCTCCGCCCCGCCGTGCCCCCGCCGACAGCGGGATTCTCCACCCCGCCGCGACCCGCCGACAGCAGGATTCTCCGTCCCGCCGTGCCCCCGCCAGCAGCGGGATTCTCCGCCCTGCCGCGCCCTCGCCAGCAGCGGGATTCTCCGTCCCGCCGTGCCCCCGCCAGCAGCAGGATTCTCCGCCCCGCCGTGCCCCCCCTGGCAGCGCGATATTCCACCCCGCCGTGCCCCCGCCGACAGCGGGATTCTCCGTCCCGCCGTGCCCCCGCCAGCAGCGGGATTCTCCGCCCCGCCGTGCCCCCGCCAGCAGCAGGATTCTCCGTCCCGCCGTGCCCCCGCCAGCAGCAGGATTCTCCGCCCCGCCGTGCCCCCGCCAGCAGCAGGATTCTCCGCCCCGCCGTGCCCCCCCTGGCAGCGCGATATTCCACCCCGACGTGCCCCCGCCAGCAGCGGGATTCTCCGTCCCGCCGCGCCCCCACTGGCAGCGGGATTCTCCACCCCGCCGCGCCCCCGCCGACAGCGGGATTCTCCACCCCGCCGCGCCCCCGCCAACAGCGGGATTCTCCGTCCCGCCGCGCCCCCGCCGACAGCGGGATTCTCCGCCCCGCCGTGCCCCCCCTGGCAGCGCGATATTCCACCCCGCCGCGCCCCCGCCAGCAGCAGGATTCTCCACCCCGCCGCGCCCCCGCCAGCAGCAGGATTCTCCGCCCCGCCGCGCCCCCGCCAACAGCGGGATTCTCCGTCCCGCCGCTCCCCCGCCGACAGCGGGATTCTCCGTCCCGCCGCGCCCCCGCCGACAGCGGGATTCTCCGTCCCGCCGCGTCCCCACTGGCAGCGCGATTCTTAACCCGTCGCTCATCCACCCTTCTCTTTCTACGCATTTTCTCAAATCCGCATCTATCCATCTACCACTGTCACTTCACCTCATCCTTATATCTCTCCATATAGTTACCTGCACCAAAGGTGTATTCACTATGTGAAAACATGCTACTACATTCACTCATAGTTCTTACTGAAAACAAAAGTGCAGAACACAAGGGACAGTACAAGATTTCAGCCTCCATGAGATCATGACGTTTTGACAACTCTGACCATCAGAGCTGGAAGGATTTGGACCTCCCAACTTCCTGATGACCAAATGCCAGATCATCAATCCACATGCTCAGAACGTACAACCCACACTTAGTCACACAACCCACACAAGCATGTGGACTTATTTTCAGCAGCGAGTGAAACATGATCATCTTCATTGTGCTAAGTTGCACCTTTCTTACCCCACTAGTGCTTATTCATATCTTTCCTCTCAATCTGAACCTTCACAAGTGTAACTGCAGTCAGTGACCTCCCAGGCAAGGAATCCTCAGAGCTTCTGATTCTTTCTGAGGACGCAGCCTCACAGTATCGATGGGACCAGACAGACAGAGACAGACAAATAGATTTTCATTTAGTGACTCAGCTGACAAACTAGCAACAATAGATAATGTTGGCAGGTACAGCTATGGAGAGTTTGCGTCAAGACAGCCCTCTCCAAGCTCTGCTCAGCTGCACACAGCTGAAATGAATAATTATGGAGGAGCAGTAAGAAATCGGCAGCATACTCACAGACACTCTCCATTATTTCACAGAGAATGAGGGAGTCCAGTTCGAGTATGAGTGGGTTGATGTTGCAGAACATTCCGGGGATATCTTCTTCCAAGAATTTCTGGCCAACTCATTGGAAAATCAACTGCAACAATCAAGTGAGTTTTTAAAAATTAATTCATTGGATGTGGGCATCACTGGTTGAGCCAACATTCATTGCTCATCCCTAATTGCCCCTGCGCATTTCAAAGAGCATTCAACAGTCAACCACATTGCTGTGGATCTGGAGTCACATGTAGGCCAGACCAGGTAAGGATGGCAGATTTCCTTCCCTAAAATACATTAATGAACCACATGAGTTTTTATGACAATCAACAATAGTGGTCATCATTAAAATTTTAATTCACATTTCAACTGCCATGGTGGGATTCAAAACAATGTCCCCAGAGTATTACCCTGGTGTCATGTGAGAGTACTTTAGGAAATGGGCGTTTATAAATGGGTATGTATATGGATTGGCCACGCTAAATTGCCCCTTAATTGGAAAAAATAATTGGGTACTCTAAATTTTTTTTTTAAAGTTGTGGGTCAGGCGAACGCCATGATACCCTTTGGGGTTCTCTAAACCCTGGCCCATAACACTGGGTCTCTGAATGTTCAGTTACTATACCGCATTGTCTTCGCCCATGTCGGGCTTTGACCACAGCCATGCAAACTCTGATGCCAACATGTCTGGGCCCTTAGCAAGCTGACAAACCTTGGCCTTTCGTCTCTAGCAGGTGTGAGGAGTGAAGTACACCTGACCCACAAGAGGAATTACAGGAAAAGGGGACATTCAAAGTGCTGTCACCTTACCCCTTATCCCCCACTCTCTCCATTAGTGCCTGATATTCTGTTTCCTCTCCTAATGGTACATGTACGGATGGAGCAGTCTCTGACAGACAGGTCCCCCTTATGGGTTCCAAACTCCAGAGGTCATTGGGCAAGAAAATCACAGCAGTAAGAGCAGGGATGTAGCTGTACTTGTACCAAATTCACAGGAATCTCATCATGTAGCAGCTGTAGAAAAAGGGAGAGTAAAACGTTGTAATCGCACAGGAGTAAGCACATAGCACTTTGGTAAACGTTTATGTCATTAACTATCTAGAGTTCAGAACTATTACATAGGATGTAGTACTTTGCATCCCTTTCCCATGTTGGCCATTCTGGTTGCTAGGTGACAACTCATCTTTTCAGTTGTTGATGAATGGGAAGACATGACTTGACAGCTTTCAAATGGAGGAAATGGGGGAAGGACTCCTTTCTGTCAATTGGGTTGATGGTTTTGTGGTGGGAGGCGTGATATGTGGGAGGAAAGTAATTGCTACATCGGTCCACGGGTGGCAACTAATGGAATCTCTTTGCCTTAAATGGATCCTCAGCATTCCAGGCAGCACCGTGAGCAATTGCTGCTGTTTTGGAGTCAGTAACTTCAACCTTCATCTTCTTCTCCTTGGATTCATCCGCAGACGTGTTCTCAGAGCTTTTTTCATCCTGGAGTTCCAATCCTCACTGGCTTGCAATATTGTGCCGAGTGCATTCTGGAGACCCTGTGGGTGGATACTGAAGGCTACCTCCAGTTCTGACCAGGCGTCCAACATGCATTTTGCGCACATCAATCATTTGCCCAATGATACATCTGGTGATCAAATGGCTGTTATTGTACCATTCCTGTGATTCATTGGTGGGAAACCTCACAGGAATCATCGGTCATGTTTTGAGGGCCTATCCTTTGTTTTTCAGCAGTTTAACCAGCTCAAAAGTGGCCAGGGAGTTTGGACTGCTGCAGGATGAAAGCAACATGGTAGCTTCTCCAGAACCAGGCACACATCTGCATAAACCTTTCTTGTGGTTGCACACCAGCTGCATGCTGGTGGAATGGACTCATTTATAGTTGATGAATATTCTTACCTAACTTGGGGGTTTGTGGATTGGTATATTTGTACAGTCAAAGGTACCCTGCACCTATTGGAAACCAGCCAAAGATACAAACTTGAACAACCGCTCATTCTGACTGGTGTAATCACAATGGACATAATTTCCCACCTGGGCAAACAATCATCAATGTAATTGTGATGAATGTGGGAATTTCAGATATATTCAGATATATGTATTTGGTGCAGTAAGGGTTAAAAACCTGAGTTAGTGGGTGTATGACTGCAGTAGTAATGTTTTTAAAGAATCCTGGTTTGCAAGACAGCTAGGCATTTTGGAGCCAGAAGTTCAATTAAAGCATTGTAAAAGTTTGGGTTAATGGATTTTTGTTTATATTAGGAGTTCCCTGTGGACTAGTTAATCAGATGCATTGTGTTCAGTTTAGTCAGATGATGTAGTTCATGGGTTGAAGCAGTCAGGTTTTGAAGCTCACTTTTAGTTTTTGGCTGGAAGGTGAGCTGAGAAGGTTTCTGAAGTCTTACACCCAGAGATTCTGCATTATTCTGACAGGGTGTCAGGTAATTTTCTTTTAAGCGTTCTCAAAAGATCTCTCTTTCTCAAAGTGTAGTATTCAAGACATCTTTTTACAGCAAGTATTCCTGAGCGCTAACTGTATTTAACAGTGAACTGGGATCTGAGATGGTTTGTTGTTTGAGTGGAAATAAAGATAGCAGTTAAGGGTTACTGTGTCACTGTATTAATTAGCATTGTTTCAGGGGTAATTGTAAGCTATTTTTTCCTGTGGATTTAAATATATTGTAATGCTGTTTTAGTCGTAAAGTTTGTTTTAATATACCATATCCCTGTTTTGCATGAAATCACTCCTGGAGTGAGGATAGTTTGCATTTAATTTGCCAGAGTCACAGCCTGAATCATTAGAATTAGCTAGAATTCAATTACAGATGAAACAATTAGAAAAGCATGGGGAAAAAACCCAGAAAGAAACAGAACAGAAGATATTGGAAATGAAAGAAAAGGAGAGAGGCAACGCTAAGAGAAAAGAGTGGTGCGGTGGTTAGCATCGCTCCCTCACGGCGCCGAGGTCCCAGGTTCGATCACGGCTCTGTGTGGAGTTTGCACATTCTCCCCGTGTTTGTGTGGGTTTCACCCCCACAACCCAAAGATGTGCAGGGTAGGTGGACTGGCCACGCTAAATTGCCCCTCAATTGGGAAACATGAATTGGGTTCACTAAAATTATTTTTAAAAAGATAGAGAATTTGAATTTCACAAAGTGGAAATGAACGAGAGGGATTTGGAAAGAAAAAAGAAAATCAATTTAAAATGTTGGAGTTAAAGGAAGAGGTTGAGGAAAATCTAGAGGAAGGAGAAACCCCTCCAAATGAAAAGCCTAGTAGGGGCATGTTTAAACATATTCATGCACTGACAAGTTTTGATGAGAAAGATATGGGAGCCTTTTTTTAATCTCATTTAAGCGATTGAATTGGCCAAAGACCATTTGATTAGTGTTGGCTCAAACAAACTTAGTAGATCGAGCTAGTGAGGTGTTTACATCACTATCAGAGGCGGTATCTAGGATTATGAGGAGGTGAGAAAAAACATATTAAGTGCATATGAACGAGTGTCAGAAGCCTACAGACAAAAGTTTACAAATCTGAGGAAAGAACCAGGTCAGACATATATAGAATTTGAAAGAATTAAACAAAATCATTTTGATAGATGAATAAGAACATTAAAAGTAGACCAAACCTATGACACTCTTAGGGAAACAATTATTTTGGAAGAATTTAAAGATTCACTTCCCGCTGTAGTGAGAACTCATGTGGAAGGGCAAAGGGTTAGAAATGCTAGACTGGCAACAGAGAAAGCAAATGATATTGAATTAGTTCAAAAAGCAAAGTCTGGTTTTCAACATCAATTTCAATACGTGAAGGATAGAAATTAGGGAAATGAGAAACTCACATCTAGTCAAGGCAAAGGAAGTCTTGTTGGAGATATTAAGGAGAGTGTGCCTCAGGTTAAAAAGGAAACCTATGATAGTGGAAGAGAGAGAAGAAAATGTAAATGTTTTTATTGTAATAAAGTTGGACACATAAAGTTGCAGTATTGGTGGCTTAGGAAAAGGATTGGGAGGATAGATGTGTTGAAACCAGATAAGGGTTTATTAAAGTGGAAAAAAACATTGTTCCAGTAGAAGAGGTGCAACAGAGTGAACAGCCTGTCCAGAGGTTGGTGGAGAAGCAAGTGCCAGATCTTTTTAAAGATTTTATTTGTGAGGGAAAGATTTACCCATGTGTAAAGGTGGAGTAGGTAAGGAGATTAAGTTCTTAAGGGATTTAGAAACAAGTCGATCTTTAATGGTGAGATATAAGGAGATATGTGGTTCAGAGGGAGTATTGCCCGAAAGATAGTAATATGTGGAATTAGTAGTGAGAAGAGTAGTGTGCCATTATGTACGATAAGATTAGAGATCCGGTGAAAAGTGGTGAAATGATGGTAGGAGTGATAGAAAAATTACCCTCTTCAGGAGTACCATTTATCCTGGGTAAAGAGAGAACGATGCCTACTGCGGTTGTAAATCCACGGGCAAGTCAAATAGCTGAGGTGTTGCAAGAAGCACACCTCGGGATGTTTCCTGGTTGTGAGGTGACAAGGTTACAAAGCCACATGTTGAGACAAGAGGACCAGAACTCGAGGATTACCAATAGGGGGGCTGAGGTTCAGTTATCAGAAGCAATGTTTGATCAGATGGGTTGATAAAGAACAAGAGCAGGTGGTGGATGAAACAGATGTCTTTAATTCAAGAAAGTTGGTAGAATTACAGCAGAAAGGTTCAGAGATAAAGCAGCTTTATCAGAAAGCATATACAGAAATATAATCTAAGTGTATATCAGAGTGTTATTACATTAGAAATCATGTATTAATGAGAAAATGGAGACCATTGCATATTCAGGCAGATGGAAAATGGACAGAGGTTCATCAAGTGGTATTACCAGTGGGCTTTTGCGGGTAGTGCATCAGGTTCCAATAGGGGTAATTTAGGAGTAAGGGAAACTCAAGCAAAAATATTTTTATTTCCTGGACAGCATAAGGATCTCGTTGAATTTTGTTGTACATGTCACACATGTCAGGTAATAAGAAAGCCTGAAGCAATAATCAAACTGGCACCCTTGATACCAATTCCAGCATTTGAGGAACTTTTTACTCAGGCCCTAATTGATTGTGTGGGCCCCTGCTTAAAGCAAAAAGTGGGAATGCATATCTGTTGATCATAATGGATGTGTCGACTAGATTTCCGGAGGTCATTCTACTCAGAAACATTACAGCTAAGGGAGTTATAGATGAGTTAACCAAATTTTTTACGAGATACGGAGTACCAAAATATATGCAATAAAATCAGGGATGAATTTTTATGTCAAAGTTATTCAGGGAAGTTATGGATAGCTCAGGAAAAAAAGCAATTTAACTCAACTGCGTATCATCCGGAATCATAAGGAGCATTAGAAAGGTGGCATCAAACATTAAAGATCATGTTGAGGGCCCTCAGTCAGGATTATCCAGAGGATTAGGATAAAGGAATTCCATTTGCACTGTTTGAAATTAGGAGTGGGCCTAATGAATCAACTAAATTCAGTTTGTGCGAATTGTGCTTTGGTCATGAAGTAAGAGGACCACTTGAATTGATCAAAGAGAAATTGGCGAGTCAGTGTTCAGAAACTATAGGCGGGATTCTCCGATCACTGATGCCGAAATTGCGTCGGTGATTGGCCAGAGAATCCATTTTAACGGCGAAACCGGGGGAGGCTCTGTTTTTCCGATGCTCCGCCCCCTCAAAAATGGCGTATTCACTGAGTACACCTCACAACGTTGGGACAGCCTCAGGACGTTACCTGAGGCCTTCCCCCAATGCTCCGCCCCTGATGGTTCAACTTCCCAACGGTGTTGGTTGGCGTAAACCTGGCATGACGGCTGCAGACTGTGTCCAGCGCCGCCACAGTCGGGGGGCACTGGGGAGGGGGGGGGGGAACTGGTTGGGGGGGGATCCGGGGGTGGCGAGGGGGTTACAGGGGGGCAGTTTTTGGTAGGCTGGGTCCGTGGGCGGCCGGCGCCATGTTGTGTGGAGCGGCCACCACAGGCTGCTGTCGTGCGCATGCGCGGCCACGGACCCGGCCATTCTGCGCCCGTATCAGCAGGTAGCTTTACGTGGCGTGGCATGGCTGCTAGACCTCCACAAGGCCAAGCATCAGTGCGGGACGGCGTTGGCATTTTGCTTGTAAGACCAGACGCACCCTGCGGACATAGCCGCAGAATCCAAGAATCCAGCCATATGTTGTTGGACTTTATGTCAAACTTTAGGGAACGACCAACTAGGGCTGATGAGTTGGTGGGATAGTATTTCCAATTGTCACAACATGTGATGAAAAAAAGTGACGGATGAGAAATTAAAAATTCATAGTTTTGTCAGTGGGGAATAAGTATTGTTATCAATGATAGGCGAACCATTAAAAGCAAGATTTAGTGGCCTTATCAAATTGAAAGGGAATTGAATGAGCGGAATTATTCACTGAGAACACCAGATAGAAGGAAATCACACAGAGTCTGTCATGTTAATGCATTTTGGTAGGTCTAACGTAGAGGGGAAATATACAGTAAATGACAAAACTCTTAGGAATATAGAAAGTCAGAGAGGTCTGGGCGTACAGTTCCACAGATGTTTGAAAGTGGCAACACAAGTGGACAAGATAGTCAAGAAAACATACGGAATGCTTGCTTTCATTGGATGAGGCATCGTGTACAAAAACTGGCTACAGTTGTATAGAACCTTGGTAATGACGCACATGGAATATTGCACACGATTCTGGTCGCCACACTTTTAAAAAAATAAATTTAGAGTACCCAATTCATTTTTCCAATTAATGGGCAATTTAGCATGGCCAATCCACCAAGCCTGCACATCTTTGGGTTGTGGGGGCAAAACCCATGCAAACACGGGGAGAATGTGCAACTGGTCGCCACACTACCAGAGGGATATGAAGACTTTGGAGAGGGTGCAGAGGAGGTTTACCAGGATATTGCCTGGTCTGGAGGGTGTTAGCTATGGAGAGAGGCTAAATAGACTCAGACTGTTTTAATTAGAAAGACAGAAGTTGAGGGGTGACCTGATAGAGGTCTACAAGATTATGAGGGGTATGGATAGAATGGATGGGCAGGCACTCTTTTTCGGGTGGAGGTGTCAGTCACTAGGGGGCATAGGTTTCAGTTCCATGGGGCAATGTTTAGAGGAAATGTGTGAGGCAGGATTTTTGCACAGAGGGTGATGAGTGCTTGGAACATACTGCCAGGGGAGGTTGGCAAAGCAGATACATTAAAGGTGTTCGAAAGACGTCTTGACAAATACATGGATAGGATGGGTGTAGAGGGATACGGCACCAGGAAGTGCTGAGGGTTTTGGCCAAGGGTGGTATCATGACCGGTACAGACTTGGAGGGCTGAAGGGCCTGTTCCTGTGCTGTATAGTTCTTTGTTCTTTGTTTGGATAGAGAAGGAAAGAACGAGGAAGTGTTAGTCATTGTAACTCAGGGAGAAATAAATCCAGATGATTCTGAATTTGACATTGATGAGGAAGTGATAAGATATTGGGATAAATTACCGAGTTACCTTCCAGAGCAAAATCAAAGTGATCCAAGTCACATAGGGCTATATGTGGGGATACATTTGGAGGTAATTATACATGATGTAAATGTAGGAAATGTTACTCCAATTAAGTAACATCCATGCAGACTCAATCCACTAAAGTTAGCACAGGTATGTTATGGGCCAGTGTTTAGAGAACCCCAAAGTGCATCAGGAGGTTCACCTGACCCACTGCGTTTACTAGATTGTGGTATGGGGAGCACACAGCCCACTCTACAGGTGTGGTACAGCAGAAATCTAATAGTATTTTTAAAGCAAAACAATGTTTATTCTATGAAAAGTTAACCTTTTTAAAACATACAGTGAACATCTTAGCAACCATTAATTCAAATACAACCCCCAAAGAATACAACACTAAGTAATCCTTAAGCTTTCCTTTTAACATCCATAAGACTTTTAAAAAACTTTTAACAGAAGCACATCAGGTTTAAATTCAGTACTGAAAACAGTTATCCCTCTGAATTCACTAAATGATCAAGAGATAGTCTTTACATGGCAGAGAAAACAACATTACACCTTCTTTGGCTGGCTGCAGCTCCAACACTGAAACAAAACAAAAACAACTCGACACACCCAAGCTTTTCTCAAAGTGAAACTAAAAAGCAGAGCCAGAGCTCAGCTCCACCTACACTCTGACATCACGGCAGTAACATGAACAGCCAAACATTTCTTAAAGTAACATTCTCATGACAGGTATAAAAGGAGATTAAAAGCATGTTTAAGAATGATATCAGAAGGGCAGTATGGTGGGGCAGTGGTTAGCACTGCTGCCTACGATGCTGAGGATCCCGCGTTCGATCCCGGTCCCGGTTCACTCTCCATGTGGAATTTGCACATTCTCCTCATGTCTGCGTGGGTTTCAACCCCACAATCCAAAGATGTGCAGGTTAGGTGGATTGGCCACGCTAAAATTACTTGCAAAAAAAATAACTGGGTACTCAAAATTTATTAAAATAAAGAATTATATCATCAAATACGTGACCACCAGATCCAGCTGGATCTAGGAGAATGAAAATGTTTACCACCACCTGACACGGCAACCTCGGCATCTAGATGCGAAGCTTTACTGTGAAGCTGAGCCTTTGCTTGTGCACCTTGTGATATGGCTCATGCTTTCTTACAGTCTGACCCCTCTGTTGCTCTTCTTTCTGTTGCATTCTTCACAGCAGGGTCTTGTGACTGCAATTTTTTTTTAATGTATTTTTATTACAAACATGTATCAAAACCGGTTACAGCAAATAAACACCCCGGGAAACAGACTTCCCAACAATTAACTATACAGTCTGTACAGATTTTTCCCCTTTTCACCCCCCCCCCCCTCCCCCACGACAAACAGCCCCTCAAACAGGGTCACAAACATCCCCCACCTTTTCTCAAATCCCGCTGAAGAGCCCCTTAACTCATACTTTATCTTCTCTAATCCCAGAAGTCGTACAGGTCACCCAACCAAGTCGCTACCCCTGGTGGCGAGGCCGACCGCCAATCCAGCAAAATTCGCTGCCATGCAATCAGAGAGGCGAAAGTCAAGACATCAGCCTTCCTCCTCTCCATGAGCTCCGGCTTGTCTGAAACCCCAAATAACGGCATCAAAGGGTCCGAGTCTACCTCCTCCTCCACTATCCTGGCTAAGACCGCGAACACTCCCGCCCAGAATCTTCCCAATTTTTCACAACTCCAAAACTTGTGCATGTGATTCGCTGACCCCGCCTATACCTCTCACACTCATGTGCTACCCCCTGAAAGAACCCACTCATTCTCGCCCAAGTCATATGCACCCTGTGCACCACCTTAAACTGTATCAGGCTGTGGGTTAGCCCTGTTGCCTCACGACGCTGAGGTCCCAGGTTCGATCCCGGCTCTGGGTCACTCCCCGTGTTTGCGTGGGTTTCGCCCCCACAACCCAAAAGATGTGCAGAGTAGGTGAATTGGCCACACTAAATTGCCCCTTAATTGGAAAAAATGAATTGGGTGCTCTAAATTTTTTTAAAAACTTTTTAAAAAAACTGTATCAGGCTCATCCTTGCACAAGAGGAGGTCCCGTTTACCCTACACAATGCCTCACTCCATCCTGCTCCCCCAGCCACTTGTATATATCCCCAATTCTTCCCTCCCCTTCCAGATCCAGAAGCAGCAGTCGCTCCAGCAGGATGTATCCCGGCAACCTAGGGGACCCTCTCAAGACCTTTTGCGCAAAGTCCCTAACCTGCAGATGCCTGAACTCTCTCCCCTTCAGCAGCTCTACCCTCTCCCTTAGCTCCTCCAGACTGGTGAACCCTTCATCCAAATACAGATCCCTCACCTTGACCAGCCCCACTTCCCTCCACTTCCTGTATACACTATCCATCACCCTCCCCGGGCTCAAACCCATGATTCTCATACAGCAGCGTTAGCACCGACATCCCTTCCACCCTAAAATGCCTCCTCAACTGATTCCATATCTTCACTGTGGACTGCACCACTGGGCTCCCTGAATACCTACTTGGAGCCATTGGCAATGCTGCCATTACCATTGCCCTCAAACTAGACCGCTTACAAGATTCCTCCTGCATCCTAACCCATTCTACCTTTTTTCCTTCCAACCACCACCGCACCTTGTCTACATTCGCCGCCCAATAATAATGAAGGAAGTTTGGTAACGCCAACCCCCCCCCCCCTGCTGCCTCTGCCTCTGTAGCAGAGTCCTCCCCACCCTCGGCACCTTCCCCGCCCATACAAAATCAGAAATGAACTTTCCGAAAAAGGCCTTTGGTATAAAGATCAGGAGAGCTTGAAAGATAAAAAAGAACCTTGGCAGAATATTCATTTTCACCACTTGGACCCTCCCTGCCAATGTTAAGTGCAGTGTATCCCACCTCTTAAGATCCTCCCTGGCCTCCTTCACCAGCTTCATTAAGTACCACTTATGGAGCCCCGTCCTTTCCCTAGCTACCTGAATCACTAAATACCAAAACCTATCCCTTGTTACCGTAAATGGCATCCCCCTTAAATTAGCCCGCTGTGCCAGCTCATTCACCGGGAATACCTCGCTTTTCCCTACATTCAGCTTGTACCATGAAAACCCTCCAAACCTCCCCAGCAGGTCCATAATCCTTCCCATACTCTCCAACGGATCCGAAACATACAGCAAGAGGTCATCGGCATAGAGTGATACCCATGCTCCCTCTGTCCCCTCATAATCCCGTGCCAATCCGCCGACCCCCTAAGAGTCATTGCCAATGGCTCTATGGCCACCGCAAACAGCAGCGGTGACAGCGGACACCCCTGCCTCGTACCGCTGTGTAACTCAAAGCTTTGTGAACTCACATCATTCATCCTCACCCTCGCCCTTGGTGCCACATACAGCAACCGCACCCATGCCGCAAATCTCAGCCCAAACCCAAACCTTCCCAAAACCTCAAACAAGTACCGACACTCCACCCGATCAAATGCCTTCTCCGCGTCCATGGACACCACCACCTCCGGTACCAGAGCCCCAGACGGATTCATCACCACATTCAGCAGCCGTCTTATATTACCCTGTGAGCTGCCTGGCCTTCAAGAAGCCTGTTTGATCTTCTGCCACCACCCCAGGGACACACTCCTCCATCCTCCCTGCCAACAACTTAGCCAATACTTTGTTGTGGCTGTAATTGTCATCTTGCTCCTTATTTGAGGAACCAATCTAAGACACAAGGTGGCAACCATCCTTTTCTGAGTCTCAACATCTCCAAAGTGCACAAATTAGCCTCTTATCACAAATGTGCTCAACAAATCCTTCCCCAGGAGGTAAGGAAGCAGCTGTCAATCCTAATTATTTATTGCTATTCTTTGCCTGGCTCTCGATGAGGCCCATAGTTGCAATTCAGTTTTCCTGCCTTGATTTCACTGGCAAATTTCAGGAAAGTTGGAAAACACTGACATGCTGTTACAATTAACTACCAGTTAAAATACTGTTGGAATATACTCATTTTTGTATTATAATCAATAACATACCTCTGTGGACACACGGGCAACCAAGCACATCTGAATTAAACCCCAAAATCGGTGTATTAAAATCAGCTTACAACCACACTTCCATTTTCACCACTTTTAACCACACCCCTCACCCAAATCCATACACTCTTCAAGGTTAAAATCCTAAGAATTAACTTTGCTTCTCTCACCAAAGAGGCTACCTGAGCTGCTGAGAATTACCATTATGCTTCTTTTTAATTAGGCTTTCCAAGACCCGCAGTATTTTGTTGCAGATTTAGGAGTTTGTTCATACTTTCTTTAACTGGGCTGAATGCAGTAGGCTGGGGATACAGGAATCTACTCTGGGGATACACAGGATAAATTCAGTAACGGTAGATTTAAAGTCTATTGCAAGCAACAAACCAGTTTTTAAGTTGATTATTGTCCCTCATGGCAGGGTGGTGTAAAAGATTAGATCACATGGGATCAGGGGTGAACTAGCTGGATGGATCCAGAACTGGCTTGGTTATAGAAGACAGAGGGCAGCAGTGGGAGTGTGTTTTTCTGAATGGAGGTCTGTAACTAGTGGTGTTCCTCAGCAATCAGTTATGGGATCTCTGCTCTTTGTAATATATATAAATAACTTGGAAGAAAATTTAGCGGGTTAGATTAGCAAGTTTGTGGATTATACTAAGATTGCAGGAGTTGCGGATTGTGATGAAGATTGTCAGAGAATACAGCAGGGTATAGATGGGTTGCAAAATTGGGCAGAGAAATGGAAGATGGAATTTAACCCGGACAAATGCGAGGTGATGCATTTTGGTGGATCCAATTCAGGTCAGAGCTATAAAATAAATGGCAGAACCATCAGGAGCATAGAGACACAGAGAGATCTGGGCGTGCAGGTCCACAGATCCTTAAAAGTGGCAGCACAGGTGGAAATGGTGTTAAAGAAAGCAAATGGCATGCTTGCCTTCATAGGACGGCATATCGAGTATAAAAGCTCGAAAATTCTGTTACATTATATAGAACTTTGGTTAGACCACATTTGGAATACAGTGTCCAATTCTGGCCACCGCACTACCAGGAGGACATGGAGGCTTTGGAGAGAGTACAGAAAAGGTTTACCAGGATGTTGCCTGATTTGGAGGGTATTAGCTATGAGGTGAGATTGAATAAACTGGGATTGTACCCCCCAGAGAGATGGAGGCTGAGAGGCGACCTCATAGAAGTTAATAAAATTCTGAGGGGTATAGATAGGGTGAACAGTTGGAGGCTTTTTTCCCAGGGCAGAAATGACAATTACAAGGGGGCACAAGTTCAAGGTGAGGGGGGGGAAAGGTTCAGTGGAGATGTGCGGGAGAAGTTTTTTACACAGAGGGTGGTGGTGGCCTGGAATGCCAAGTGAGGTGGTTGAGGCAGATACGTTAGCAACCTTCAAGACTTATCTGGATAGACACATGAACACACGGGGTATAGAAGGGTACAGGCGTTGGTCGAGTTAGGACACGTGATGGGCTTGGAGGGCCTGTTCCTGTGCTGTATTGTTCTTTGTTCTCTGTACATGTGCAAAGAAGTTGAAAGTTGAGATGCTTCCCAATGGATGCTGTATTTTTCCCAAAAGTAACAGCATTTTCTGCAGCCCAGGGGGATCGGTGCATTTGTCCCAAGGGACAGGACTCTGTATCAATGATCATCAGCGCCCTTCCAGCACATTCTTTGAGCTTTTTAGCAGGGGGCAGATGTCTTCATTGGACGACATCCTCTTCCACCTGGAGCAAGGCACCATCTGGGAGGGGGGCTCCATCAACCATAAACTGATCTTCTGCCTGGAGAAACTAGACAAATCATCAGGGCTGAAGAGAACATGGGAATCCCAGCTGGAGATGGACTTATGAGTCTGGAGGTGTGGGATCATTTGGCGGGAAAATGGGGTAAACCTCTCCAGATTATTTCACCTTAAATGCTGATCAGGAGCTCTGGGAGACCCTTAAAAAAACTAATTTTAAAGAATCAGAAAGGACACTCCAGTGACAAAATTTACCATTTACGTTTTATATAAATGTGTACATGATGATACTAACATTTAAAGAGATATTCTCTATTTTTTAAAAATAATTTTTATTCAGATTTTCACAAAATATCAATAACAGAAAATATTAACAAAAAACAAAAATATTAACAATTAAGAAAAACAAAAAAGAACAAACCACTCCCCCCCCCCGCCCCACCCCCATTAAATACAAAAAGAAGAAAGAGATTAACACCCATCATAACCAAATAACACATGTACACGCCCCTTCAACCCAACCCACCGAAACGACCCCCCCCCCCCCCCCCCCCGGCTGCTGCTGCTGCTGGCCTTTTTTCCCTACCGTTCTGCCAGGAAATCCAGGAAAGGCTGCCACTACCTGAAAAACCCCTGTACTGATCCCCTCAGGGCAAATTTCACCCTCTCCAATTTGATGAACCCCGCCATATCGTTGATCCAGGCCTCCACGCTTGGGGGCCTCGCATCCTTCCACTGAAGAAGAATCCTCCGCCGGGCTACTAGGGACGCAAAGGCCAGAACACCGGCCTCTTTCGCCTCCTGCACTCCCGGCTCCACTGCAACCCCAAATATTGCGAGTCCCCAGCCTGGCTTGACCCTGGATCCTACCACCCTCGACACCGTGCTTGCTACCCCCTTCCAAAATTCCCCTAGCGCTGGGCATGCCCAGAACATATGGGCATGGTTCGCTGGGCTCCCCGAGCACCTAATACACCTGTCTTCGCCCCCAAAGAACCTACTCATCCTCGTCCCGGTCATATGAGCCCTTTGCAGCACCTTGAACTGTATGAGGCTAAGCCTCGCACATGAAGATGAGGAGTTCACTCTTTCCAGAGCATCCACCCACGTCCCCTCCTCAATCTCCTCACCCAGCTCCTCTTCCCATTTATCCTTCAGCTCCTCCACCGAGTCCTCGTCTACCTCCTGCATCACTTGATATATGTCCGAAATCCTCCCCCCTCCAACCCACACCCCTGAAAGCACCCTGTCCTGGACCCCACGAGGGGGCAACAGAGGGAACCCCACCGCCTGGCGCCTGGCAAACGCCCTTACCTGCATATACCTAAAAATGTTCCCCGGGGAGGAGCCCGAAATTCTCCTCTAACTCATCTAGGCTCGCAAACTTCCCATCTACAAACAGGTCCCTCAACCTCCTAACACCTGCCCTGTGCCAACTCAGGAACCCGCCATCGATTCTCCCTGGAACAAACCGGTGGTTCGCCCGTATCGGGGACTTCATCGAGCCCCCCACCTCCCCCCTATGCCATCTCCATTGCCCCCAAATTTTGAGGGTAGCCGCCACCACCGGACTCGTGGGGGTATACCTCGTTGGAGGGAGCGGCAACGGCACCGTTACAAGCACCTCCAAGCTCGTGTCCACACAGGACGCCATCTCCATCCTCTCCCATGCTGCCCCTGCCCCGTCCATTACCCACTTACGCACCATCGCTGCGTTGGCAGCCCAATAGTACCCACAGAGGTTGGGCAGCGCCAGCCCCCCCCCCCCCCCCCCCCATCCCTGCCCCGTTCCAAAAACACACTTTTCACCCTTGAGGTCCCGTGCACCCATACAAATCCCGTAATACTCCTGTTGACCCTCCTAAAAAAGGCCTTCGGGATAAGGATGGGGAGGCACTGGAACAGGAACAAAAACCTCGGGAGCACCGTCATCTTGACGGACTGCACCCTCCCCGCCAGTGACAGCGGCAACATGTCCCATCTTTTAAACTCCTCCTCCATTTGCTCCACCAGCCTTGTAAGGTTAAGTATGTGTAGGCCCCCCCCCCCCCCCCCCCAGCTCCTGGCCACCTGGACTCCCAGGTACCTAAAGCTCCTCTCCGCCCTTTTTTAAAGGGATATTCTCGAGATGAAAAACTTCAATTGATTTGTGTGCAGATAGCACTGTGTGCAGTAATAGACAGTGCTAAGTGATTGCACAATGAATGCACCAGATCTAAGCTCTGTAGCCCTGCCATATCCAGCCGTGAATGGTGGTGGACAATTAAATAAGTCAGTGGAGGAGGAGGCTCCATAAATAGCCCTATCCTCAATGATGGAGGAGATCAGCACATATGTGCAAAAGACAAGCCTGAGGTATTTGCAACAATCTTCAGCCAGTTGATCCATCTCGGTCTGCACCGAAGGTCCCAAGCATCACAGAGGTCAGTCTTCATCCAATACGATTCACTCCACGCGATATCAAGAAACGGCAGAAGGCAGTGGATACTGCAAAGGCTATGGGCCCTGACAATATCCTAGCAATTGTACTGAAGCCTTGTGCTCCAGAACTGGCCGCACCCCTAGCCAAGCTGTTCCCATACAGCTACAACACTGGCATCTACCCGGCAATGTGGGAAATTGCCCAGGTATGTCCTGTACACAAGAAACAGGACAAACCCAACTCAGCCAATTGCCACCCTATCAGTTTACTCTCCATCATCAGCAAAGTGATGGAAGGAGTCATTAACAGTGCCATCAAGTGGCACTTACTCAGCAATAACCTGCTCACGGATGATCAGTTTGGGTTCTGCCAGGGTCACTCAGCTCCTGACCTCAGTACAGCTTTGGTCCAAACATGGACAAAAGAGCTGAATGCCAGAGGTGAGGTGAGAGTGACTGCCCTTGACATCAAGGCAGCATTTGACCAAGTATGGCATTAAGGAGCCCTAGCTAAACTAGAGACAATAGGAATCAGGGGGAAACCTCTCCAATGGTTCGAGTCATACCTGGCACAAAGGAAGGTGGTTGTGGTGGTTGGAGGTGAATAATCTCAATTCCAGGACATCACTACACGGGTTCCTCAGGCCCAACCATCTTCAGCTGCTTCATCAATGACCTCCCATCATAAGGTCAGAAGTGGGGATGTTTGCGGTTGAATGCACAGTGTTCAGGACCATTTGCGATTCCTCAGATAACGAAGCAGTCCATGTCCAAATGCAACAAGACCTGGACAATATCCAGGCTTGGGCTGACAGGTGGCAAGTTACATTCGTGCCACACAAGTGCCAGGCAATGACCATCTCCTGCAAGAGAGGATCTAACCACCGTTCCTTGAAATTCAATGGCATTACCATTGCTGAATAGTAATAGTAATAATCTTTATTGTCATAGTTAGGCTTACATTGCAATGAAGTTACTGTGAAAATCCCCAAGTCGCCACATTCCAGCGCCTGTTCGGTATACAGAGGGAGAATTCAGAATGTCCAGATTACCTAACAGCATGTCTTTCAGGACTTGTGGGAGCAAACCGGAGCACCCAGAGGAAACCCACGCAGACATGGGGAGAATGTGCAGACCCCGCACAGATAGTGACCCAAGCCAGGAATCGAATCTGGGACCCTGGCGCTGTGAAGCCACAGTGCTAACCACTGTGCTACCATGCTGCCCCCACAATCAACATCCTGGGGCTTACCATTGATCAGAAACTGAACTGGGCTAGTCACATTAATACTGTGGCTATCAGGGCAGGTCAAAGCCTATGAATTGTATGGCGAGTAACTCACCTTCCGACCCCCCAAAACCTGTCCACTTTCTATAAAACACAGTCAGGAGTGTAATGGAATACTCTCTACTTGCCTGGATGAGTGCAGCACCAATAGCATTCAAGAAGCTGGACACTATCCAGGACAAAGCTTGATTGATCCCCCTTCCACAAGCATTCAAATCCTCCACTAACGTCAAACAATCGCAGCAGTGTGTACCATCTCCAAGATGCACTGCAGGAACTCACCAAGGTTCCATCGGCAGCACATTTCAAACCTACAACTACTGACATCTAGAAAGACTAGAATACCTGGGAACCCCACCACCTGGAGGTTCTCCTCCAAGTCACTCACCATTGCTGGTTAGGTCAGCAATAAATGCTGGCCTAACCAGCGATGTCCACATCCCATAAATGAATAAAAAAATATATACACATAATGAATTGCAAATTCAAACAAAAGCTTGCATTTATATAGCACCTTCAATGCAAAGATTTCATAGAATCATAGAATTTACAGTACAGAAGGAGGCCATTCAGCCCATCGAGTCTGCACCGGCTCTTGGAAAGAGCATCCTACCCAGGCCCACACCTCTACCCTATCCCAGTAACCCAGTAACCCCATCCAACCTTCTTGGACACTAAGGGCAATTATAGCATGGCCAATCCATCTAACCTGCACATCTTTGGACTGTGGGAAGAAACCGGGGCACCCGGAGGAAACCCACGCGCACACGGGGAGAACGTGCAGATTCCGCACAGACAGTGACCCAAGCTGGGAATCGAACCTGGGACCCTGGAGCTGTGAAGCAAGTGTGCTGACCACTATACTAACGTGCTGCCCTATTTGCCCCAAGAGACTTCAAAAGGAAGTTGGCAGGAAAATTAATGTGAGACATGGATGGACAGATGATGAGGGGATTACCACAACCCTGGCCATAACAATGTTTTTTGAGAATACCTTTAAACAAGCAGAGACTGACAGACATGCAGAGGAGGGTGGAGGAGACTGACAGACATGCAGAGGAGGGTGAAGGAGACTGGCAGACATGCAGAGGAGGGTGGAGGAGACTGACAGACATGCAGAGGAGGGTGAAGGAGACTGGCAGACATGCAGAGGAGGGTGGAGGAGACTGACAGACATGCAGAGGAGGGTGAAGGAGACTGGCAGACATGCAGAGGAGGGTGGAGGAGAGTGGAGCCAATGTGTAAAAAGACAACAAGCATTATGTGCCTATGTCATGTCATTGACCACATTAAGTTGCAAAGCCATTGTATAAGTAGTATACGTGTATTAAAATGTATACATTCTGTACAATGTTCGGGCATTAAAGGGGTTAGAATATCAAACTAGAATGCTGGTGTGCGGGCAGCTGATCGATCTGCAATAAAAAGTTTGAGAAGATCTGGTGAGGGGACAAAGATATTGACCCGAAATTGATCAAATAACATTAAGATAACTGAAGGTGGGAATCATTGGAAGAGAGGAAGCGATATTTCCATTGAGTCGAAGGAGTGATACATGAAGATCTGTTTCAACAAAAATAAATGTGATCTAAGGAGCTTTATAGCCATTAAAGGATGAAAACATTTTCAGTTTATTCAGCTAACCACTAAAGAGACTCTCTGCAGCAAGAGTATTTATCTCGCTCACTGATACGTGGCCAGTTGCAGCACAAAGTATCTCATCACAGGAAGTATATCATAAGCAGCTTGTTGGGGTGATGCCAAGGTTATGCTGAGGTCATTGGCATAATCCAAGCTTAGGCTTTTACATCAATGGATTGACTGAATCTGCTCCAGTTCGACTGCATCTTTTCAACAGGACAACTGTCTGGCAATAATCTGCAGCTTTTGAGAACACACACACACACTTTGCATCAGTGGGCACAGTAACGCAAAGTGGGTGGGGGTTTAATGATATGGGACTGGGACAAAGGAGAAATGCAAAAATAAAACTGGTGAAGATCCTACAAAAGCAACAAGAAAGCAGATGCTGGGTGGGGGAAGGGTGAATGGTGGCGGTGGGGGGTTGGTGTTATGAAGCACGCTGATGTTAGCCCCAAGGTTATCCCATCTTGAAACACCGGTTTGTGGGGGTGTATGGTTTTATTTCGTTTTGGTGTGAGGGGACAAGTGAAACCCTAGTGAGAATAAACATCCCTGTCATCATCTAACAATTATTAAAGACTATTTCTTAAAGGCAAGAAAAGGGAAATGCAGACAAACAAGACTGCTCTACTCTCATGCAATTAAGATGTATGAATTACCAAACGCACACAGTTTCTATCGAATGTATCCATTGTTACAAAATATATCTACAATACTTGAAATCTGTTTCCCAAACAACATCCAAATGGAATAATCAACGATAGTTACAGTGTAATACAGGAATGATACTCAAATCTGGGAACCGTCTTTTTCGTGGTCCAGCAAAGATATTTTAAAACTGCTGTTACAAAGGTTTACTGCACTGCCTTGGCTCTAGGACTTAGAAACTTGTCTGCTGTAAACTTGGCCTTCAGGCTGGGTGGCTGTAAACTGGCTTGTCCACATTCTGAGACTAGTAGATGGTAACTGCCTTCTTGGGGACTGGTAAATTATACCTTTGTTGTTCTTACATTATGCCTTTTGTGAATTCGGCTATTTGCCCTTATCAACTTCCTTGACTATACATTAACATATGCATATCTGAGGGACCTTCCCAATCATCTACAATCTGTTCCTCTTCCATAAGCTTTTCACTTTTGATTATTATCTAAATTGCTGTTCTAAATTCGTTACTGGGAGAGATGCATATTAACTGAGGCCCTTTGAATACTATCTATGCTGTCTCCAGGTAGATTCATGACAGCGATGGGGTTAGTTAAGAGAAGGAAAGGATTTGGTTTACACTGGATTCAATAAAAATTCAGAAATGAGTCCAAACCTACTCTGCTTCTTCCACATTTTGCTCCAATCTAAGCTGTGAAGCACACTATCACCTGAGATTTATATAAGCTGCATAATGGATTTATCTGTTTTTCTAATGCTCCATCAGATTTATCTGTTTTATGATTGACTTATTATCCTTGTAATAAAGCCAGGGACCTTTCCCATGATGACTATCCGTTGTTTGCCATTTGTGTGGGTAGACCACTGAAAACTATTCTTCTTTGAGAAGTCCATAGGAGGTGCAGGTTGGGTGGATGTGGCATGCTAAAAAGTTGCCCTTAGTGTCCAAAGGTAATGTGAGTTTATGGGGTTACATTGATAGGATGGGAAGGTGGATCGAGATAGGGTACTATTTTGGAGGGTCGGTGCAGACTCGATGGGTTGAATGTCTTCCTTCTGCATTGTAAGGATTGTATGATAAGACAGACATTATCCACTGGAGAGAAAATCAAGCTGTTAATCGAACGTGCCAAGTGTTCTTAAAGAAATATTTTTAAAAACAGGCTGGAAAGTGAAAGGAAGGTGCTCTGTTGGTGAAATACTATGATTAGGTCCTGAGATGGGACTCAAGTGTCAAACAAAACTACCTGTAGCTGTTTCAGTGAAACAACATCATTTGGTCAAGCCTTAGCGGTCTAATTGGAAAAAAGTGTTGGGTACAGTATTTATTTCTGTATACCAGAACTAGTATATATGATGGAAGTTAGACACTGATTTACATGGAAGATACATTTGCATTATTCAACCTGACAGATGATCAAAGTAAAAACACATGGGAAGGTTCAGTGTATACTTCAATATTAAGAAAATGTCATTGCTCAAAGTAGCTGCTGTGAACACCACATGCCTGTAGGAGGATCTGTAGATGGCAACTTACAAGAAGGAGTTTAAAGTCTGGACAATGAGAACATATAGACTAAAGCAAGGAAAGCAGGCCCACCATAAATGCACGAGATAGAAGAACCCAGCAGGCACACGGTTCTACCATAAATATTTAGATAGGAGCGATTTCTTAAACATGGTGCTCACTTTGTTATCTTCAATCACCAACTACTTAGCTACAAAATTATCTACCCAAAACTACTGAGGTAATCAAAACCGCAAATAATCTAAACAGTAAACTTGCCAACTTTACTTGAGGAGCAAATATCTCCATTTTACATTCAATATTTTTACTAATGCACTCTCTTATTCAACTGCAAATTATTAAACTCCCACTGGATTTTCTAATGGCGCACCAGTTGGTGGAAACACAATTGCATCTTATTATGTGCCATGTGATTGTTAACTTAGGTTTGTCTTTGCCAAGGAGTAATTAAGACCTTCTTGGTCGCTTTCAAATGGGACACGGACAGGATGCCTCAAATTATTACCTATTGGACTTTCATGGTGATGACTAATGACTTTTTGAAAGACAAACAATGCCCCACATCGTCGAATGATGCCGACTAGCAAAACTAGCAATACTATGCTTTGCATGTTGATGTTCTTAAGGTGGTTGGAATTACATGCTAAGTCTGCATTCACTAAATACTAATATAACGACACATCTCGCAAGGTAAATTAATTGGGCAATTGTTAAAAGTGTTTTTTTTCAACAAATGTAGGCAGACAAAGGAAAGTGGTCACTATGAAGGAAGAATATGCTTTGAAATTCAAAGTAGAATTCAATTGATCCTTGGTAAGAAAGATTGTGTGGAACTGGACTGGGTGACAAGAACTGTAATTACAGACCAAATTACCAACACATTGCATGTAAACATGCTCAGCCAGCATAGTGATGTGAATGGTGGTTTCAGTTGTGTGGCAAGTAACAATAATAATGTAGAAAATTTAGAAAGCAGTAAATGCCGAGATGATGGAGGCCCGGGGTTTTCTGTTCCTGCATTAGTTGTAAGGCATCAAATACAAACATCTATTTTCCGCCAACATTAACACATGCATGTCACTTAGAATCTGAATTGTGTCAAAAGCATTCCAACAGAGAGTACATGAAGTACTGGACTCAAAGCAGTCAGGGTGTTAGCTGAATGATATTTTAAGCTTTGGAACTGCTACAATATGCTGAGACAAACCGAAAATTCAGTCATGACAAAGTGCTTCTAGCATTTCAAATTTTGAACGTACGCAGTCTGCTTATGGTGTTGAAGCAGCTCCGAAAAGGTCGAACTAGTTTCCAATCCAAAGAAACAGAAGAACAACTTCTGATAATCAGGAGCAAATTGGACTTTACTGACGAGATTGCTCCAAGGCCTGGACAGGCGATGGAACTTTGAAAAATATCAAAAAGGATTTGGTCTCTAATGGGATTCCAATCTTGGAAAAGCCCTCAAAAAGCAAAGCAACCAAAATTTCCAGCAGTACTTTAACAGTGATTGAATTTAATGCCCGCCCTGAAGGCGAGCTGGGTGTTAGGGCCGTGATATGGCTCCTTCCCATCCTATAAGCGTTGAAGGCAGCCTTCCCATTCCGTGGCCAATTGAGGCCTTCAGGTTGCCACTGGTATTCAACCAGCAGCGGGGGGAGGGGCGAGGAAGACCTCCTTTTTAGCATTGCCATGACCATTAAATTCTGCCCACTATTTTAGTTAAAAACATTAGGTCACACTCTAATTACATAGTACTGTAAGGCCGAATGGCCTCCTTCTGCACGGTAAATTCTATGATTCTATAAAAAATTCTATGATACTGCATCGAGACTTAAAGTGATGAGGATGTGCTGAATAGTCGCATATCAGGTGGCTCTCCTCCACAAACCCGAAAATAGGCTCTTTTACCCGAAATAGTCCATTAATACAGGGAAAAAAGTATCCCCGCACCTCATCCAACACCAACACAAACAGAGATGCCAAGTAACAGCAACTTAGAGGCCGAAAGGAGACAAAAAATGGGTAAAGCCAGGAGAAGCAAGTGGCTGAGGCGGCGGACGCACGAGGTGACGACACTCGGGCCAAGCCAGAGCGAGAAGGACCGGCCCGCCACACAAGGAGCCCCCCTCTATTCAACGTTAATTAGTCCACTCAACGAGGCCCCACGGGCTTCATGCCGCAAATAAAGGCTCACCAATCGATTCGCCGGGACTGCGCTCACCACCCCCCTCTGACAAGGTCGAGCAGCACTTAAAGACACTTGCACAGCCAACCCCATTCAGCTCACAGCCATCGGCCCCAAGGTTAGGAGACATGGACCTGGGGAGGCTCCAAGATGCCATGGAGGCCAGGAGGCCTGTTCTCCTGAGGGTCTGGAGCGTGAGTCGCAGGGCAGCCAGTGCTGCTTTGGATAAAGTGGCAGTGGCTGCCAGCTCGGGAAGTGTGACTAGGAGGACTGGCCTCCAGTACCACAAGACGGTCAACGGCCTACACCAGGCAGCAGAGATGAATTGACACCGCCCCCCCCAAAACCCCTGCCCCGCAATGCCACCAGCCCCCCAACCCTCTACTTGCCCCACCCAACCCACCCTTCACCCCCCCACCCTCCCCAACACCACAACCACCCCTTCATACCACCACCCTCCAATGTGAGCCACAGGTGTGGCTAACGATGCCCTCTCTGTATCTCCACAGGATACTTAAGAACTTCGAGGAAAGGCCTGGGCAGTGGCCGAGGATGGAGCAGTCACCAATGCGGAGGTCGGCACAGGCCACAGAGGTCAGGATCCATGGGCCCCACCCGTGAGTCATACGTGAGTTGTTATTGCCATTCTAACTGACCCATCCCTCCCACTGACCTCATATTCATTCTCCCTCAGGTCTTCCAGCTGACGGCCATTCTCCCCATAATCCCTGATCCCCTTGTTAATCAACTACCAATCCTTCTCTGTCTTAAAGACGCACAGTGATTTGGCCTCCACAGCCTTCTGCGGCAATGAATTCCACAGATTCATCACCCTCTGGCTGAAGAAATTCCTCCTCATCTCAGATTTAAAAGATCGTCCCTTCAGTCTGAGGTCGTGCCCTCGGGTTCTAGTTTCTCCTACCAGTGGAAACGTCGTCTCCACGTCCACTCTATCTAGGCCTCTCAGTATTCTGTACGTTTCAATGAGACACCCCTCCTCATCTTTCTCAACTCCATCGAGTACAGACCCAGAGTCCTCAATCGTTCCTCATATGACAACCCTTCATTCCCAGGATCATTCTTGTGAACGTCCTCAGGACCCCCTGCAAGGCCAGCACATCCTTCCTTAGATACGGGCTCCAAAACTGCTCACAATATTCCAAATGGGATCTAACCAGAGCCTTACAGAGCCTCAGCAGTACATCCTTGCTCTTGTATTCTAGCCCTCTTGAAATGAATGCTGACATTGCATTTGCTTACTTAACTGCCAACTGAGCCTGCATGTTAACCTTAAGAGAATCCTGAACAGGGCAGCCCGGTGACACAGTAATTAGCATTGCTGCCTACGGCATTGAGGACCCGGGTATGAATCTCGGCACTGGGTTACTGTCCGTGTGGAGTTTGCATGCTCTCCCTGTGTCTCCGTGGGTTTCACCCCCACAACCCAAAGATGTGCAAGTTAGGTGGATTGGCCACGCTAAATTGCCCCTTAATTGGAAAAAATAATTGGGTGCTCTCAATTTATAAAAAAAAAGAGAATCCATAACTAGGAAGACTCCTAAGTCCCTTTGTGCTTCTGATTCCCGAAGCCTTTCTCCACCCTAAGCAGGGAAACAAGGCACACGATAAATGTATGAGACAGAGGAAGCCAGCAGGCACACAGTTCTGCCATAAATATATAGATAGGAGCAACTTCTTAAACTTGGTGCTTACCTTGTTATCTTCAGTCACCAAACATCTGCAAATATCTCATTTTTATAATCAGCTTTTCTCCTGTCGCACTCCCTTATTCAAATTCTGATTATTGAGCTCCCATTGTGTTTTCTAATTGCGCACCAGTTGGTGGATACACAACTGTGTCTTACTATGTGCCATGGGCAAGGATTTGCATGCTATTCCAGCCCTCTACTCCCCAACAATGACCAGTTTCTGTGACAGAACTCCATGGGCTAGATTCTCTGCCGTCAGGATGCTCTGTTTTGCCGGCAGCCCGGGGGTTTCTCAACGGCGTGGGGCTGTCCACAATGGGAAACCCCATTGACCAGCCGGCAAAACGGAGCATCCCGCCGGCGTGCTGAACCAGAAATCTAGCGCGACAGAACGGAGAATCCAGCCCCATGTCTTTGTCATTCACATGAAATAGCAAAATTGATGAATAGATTTGGTGACACATGCTTGTTGACAATTCACGCTGATTTACTCTATTTACTAACTGCCCAGCTCTCTTTGAGAGCTCAAATGGACACTTCCTGATTCCTGGCAGATGCTCCAATAAATCACCACCATATCATCTACCCTTCAGACGCCCCCCCAAAACCCCTGCCCCGCAATGCCACCAGCCCCCCAACCCTCTACTTGCCCCACCCAACCCACCCTTCACCCCCCCACCCTCCCCAACACCACAACCACCCCTTCATACCACCACCCTCCAATGTGAGCCACAGGTGTGGCTAACGATGCCCTCTCTGTATCTCCGCAGGATACTTAAGAACTTCGAGGAAAGGCCTGGGCAGTGGCCGAGGATGGAGCGGTCACCAATGCGGAGGTCGGCACAGGCCACAGAGGTCAGGATCCATGGGCCCCACCCGTGAGTCATACGTGAGTTGTTATTGCCATTCTAACTGACCCATCCCTCCAACTGACCTCATATTCATTCTCCCTCAGGTCTTCCAGCTGACGGCCATTCTCCCCATAATCCCTGATCCCCTTGTTAATCAACTACCAATCCTTCTCTGTCTTAAAGACACACAGTGATTTGGCCTCCACAGCCTTCTGCGGCAATGAATTCCACAGATTCACCACCATCTGGCTGAAGAAATTCCTCCTCATCTCAGTTTTAAAAGATCGTCCCTTCAGTCTGAGGCCGTGCCCTCGGGTTCTAGTTTCTCCTACCAGTGGAAACGTCGTCTCCACGTCCACTCTATCTAGGCCTCTCAGTATTCTGTACGTTTCAATGAGACACCCTCCTCATCTTTCTCAACTCCATCGAGTACAGACCCAGAGTCCTCAATCGTTCCTCATATGACAACCCTTCATTCCCAGGATCATTCTTGTGAACGTCCTCAGGACCCACTCCAAGGTCAGCACATCCTTCCTTAGATACGGGCTCCAAAACTGCTCACAATATTCCAAATGGGATCTGACCAGAGCCTTACAGAGCCTCAGCAGTACATCCTTGCTCTTGTATTCTAGCCCTCTTGAAATGAATGCTGACATTGCATTTGCTTACTTAACTGCCAACTGAGCCTGCATGTTAACCTTAAGAGAATCCTGAACAGGGCAGCCCGGTGACACAGTGGTTAGCATTGCTGCCTACGGCATTGAGGACCCGGGTATGAATCTCGGCACTGGGTTACTGTCCATGTGGAGTTTGCACGCTCTCCCTGTGTCTCCGTGGGTTTCACCCCCACAACCCAAAGATGTGCAAGTTAGGTGGATTGGCCACGCTAAATTGCCCCTTAATTGGAAAAAATAATTGGGTGCTCTCAATTTATAAAAAAAAAGAGAATCCATAACTAGGAAGACTCCTAAGTCCCTTTGTGCTTCTGATTCCCGAAGCCTTTCTCCACCCTAAGCAGGGAAACAAGGCACACGATAAATGTATGAGACAGAGGAAGCCAGCAGGCACACAGTTCTGCCATAAATATATAGATAGGAGCAACTTCTTAAACTTGGTGCTTACCTTGTTATCTTCAGTCACCAAACATCTGCAAATATCTCATTTTTATAATCAGCTTTTCTCCTGTCGCACTCCCTTATTCAAATTCTGATTATTGAGCTCCCATTGTGTTTTCTAATGGCGCACCAGTTGGTGGATACACAACTGTGTCTTACTATGTGCCATGGGCAAGGATTTGCATGCTATTCCAGCCCTCTACTCCCCAACAATGACCAGTTTCTGTGACAGAACTCCATGGGCTAGATTCTCTGCCGTCAGGATGCTCTGTTTTGCCGGCAGCCCGGGGGGTTTCCCGACGGCGTGGGGCTGTCCACAATGGGAAACCCCATTGACCAGCCGGCAAAACGGAGCATCCCGCCGGCGTGCTGAACCAGAAATCTAGCGCAACAGAACGGAGAATCCAGCCCCATGTCTTTGTCATTCACATGAAATAGCAAAATTGATGAATTGATTTGGTGACACATGCTTGTTGACAATTCACGCTGATTTACTCTATTTACTAACTGCCCAGCTCTCTTTGAGAGCTCAAATGGACACTTCCTGATTCCTGGCAGATGCTCCTATAAATCACCACCATATCATCTACCCTTCAGACGGTTAACTTAGATTTCTCTTTGCAAGACATGGTTGTGTTCATCTTGACGGCTTTCAAATCTGTTTACATCAATGTTGATGCATCACAGGCTGGATTGGCAACTGACCAAAGGCTTCGAGATGAGCAGTATGTGGCTAATAACTCCCATGTACAGGTAAAACCACACGAGAAATACATGCATGCAGAGATTATGTTGATGATTGTGAGGTGGTGCAAATTCCACCCATTTGTGGAAGTGAAGTCAAATTGGACACTGACCACAAACCACTTCAAAATAACATGAAAAAGAACAAATGCAGCACCACTTGAGCTAAAGAGCATGATGTCAACATTCCACAATTACATATTTCATGTCCAGCACAATTCTGTGAATTCAAAGGAATTCAAACTTGCTGACTCGGTCTCAATCAAACTACAAAGCAAACAAGGAGCAAAAACATGATGAGTGCTTATGCTTTGTACCAGTAAACAGTCTGGTTTCATATTGTATCCGTAGTTCTTTCCAGTTGTCGGTGTGTGTGCCTGCATGCCATTGTAATGTAAAGGTGCTCTGCAGAGTGTTATGGGCCAGGGTTTAGAGAACCCCAAAGTGTTTCATGGAGTTCACCTAACCCACAACTTTTAATAGATTGTGGTTATGGGGAACACACGGGCTTACTCTGCAGGTGTGATGCAACAAAAATCTACAGTACCTATAAATTAAAACAATGTTTATTTATGAAACCAGTTACACTTTATAAACCCACAGTAAACATCTTAACAACTATCAACAGCAATCCTTCCCACAGATACAATATTCTACAAGTAAACTTTAATCTTTCCTTATTAACATCCATAAGACAAAAGACCCTTTTTAACACAGAGAGCAGGGGCGGAATTCTTCGTGAACCGGCGGGGCGGGCCACCCCGGCGTCGGGGAGTGGCGTGAACCACTCCAGCATTGGGCCGCCCCGAAGGTGCGGAATCCTCTGCACCTTCAGGGGCTAGGCCGGTGCCGGAGTGTTTGGCACCGCGCCAGCCGGTGCGGAAGGACTTGGCGTCACGCCAACCGGCGCTGAAGGGCCTCTGCTGGCTGGCGCGAGTTGGCGCATGCGAGGGAGTGGCAGCATATTCTGGCATTATCCCAGCGCATGCGCAGGGGATTCTTCTCCGCACCGGCCATGGCAGAGGTTGAAAGCGGCCGTTGCGGAGGAAAAGAGTGCCCCCACGGCACAGGTCCGCCCGCGTATTGGTGGGCCCCGATCGCGGGCCAGGCCACCTTGGGGGCACCCCCCGGGGCCAGAACCCCATGCCCCCCCAAGGACTCTGCAGACCACCTGTGGAGCCAGATCCCGCCAGTAAGGGCCTGTTGTTATTTACGCCGGCGGGACTGGCCGTAAACAGGCAGCCACCCAGCCTATCGCGGGCCGGAGAATCACCGAGGAGGCCACTACCAATGGCCCCCAACCGGCGTGGCACGATTCCCGCCCCCGCCAAAACCCCAGCGCCGGAGAATTCGGCAGCCAGCGGGGGCGGGATTCACGCCACCCCCGCCGATTCTCCGACCCGGCGGGAGGGGTCAGAGAATCCCGCCCCAGGTTTAAATTCACTACTGAGAGCTGTTGTGTTATGCTTCTTCATGTAGCATAAGCTGCTTCCTTGATGTATGCTCTGACAAAGGACGGTTCAGACTTGGAGATAGGTTTAACACATTTATTGAACGGTTAACAATTCTCCTACTTGAGTTCAATTCTCCTGCTAATCTTGCTATAGTAACTCAGTCTAACTAACCAGTCTGCTCTAAGCCATGTGGTGGGTGTGATGCTTCTGATCTGCCCCATTCCTTCTCTCTAAGTGTCGCCTATGGAAAGAGAGAAAGAGCATGTGTGCCCTGTCCTTTTATATGGGTAGCCCCCTTGTGGTAGTGTCACCTCTGGGTGTCTTGACTGCCCATTGGCCGTGTCCTATTCTAAGTGTTCATTAGCCGTATGTCTGCATGTCATGATGTCTCTGGTGCTCCCTCTAGAGTTTACTTAGTCTTAGTGTATTTACATTAACCCCTTGTGTATTTACAGTGATGCATATCACCACAAGAGCACTTATCACTTTTAAACTAGCAAGTAATTTGAAGACATTCCTTTCATGCAGAAATAAATCAGAATTACACCTGATTTTGCTGGATGCAGCTTCCAATCTGCAAAACAAAACAAAACACATCCTGTAGCTGCAAGCCCAAAGTGAAAGTAAAAGCAGACAGGCAGCCTAGCTCCACCCACTCTCTGACATCACTGCAGCTATCTGATAAACACCCATTTCGTAAAGGTACTCTCACCTGACAAGAGCAAGGGATAACATGGGACTTGGGAAGAATACCACCCCAGGTATGGTGCATAGAGTCACATGGTAATAGACTCAATCTGCATGGCAGCAGCACCAAACATGGCAATAACTGGGATCTGGGGCAGCACGGTGGCACAGTGGTTAGCATTGCTGCCTACGGCGCTGAGGACCCGGGTTCGAATCCCGGCCCTGGGTCACTGTCTGTGTGGACTTTGCACATTCTCCCCGTGTCTGCGTGGGTTTCACCCCCACAACCCAAAAGATGTGCAGGATAGGTGGATTGGCCACGCTAAATGAAAATGAAATGAAATGAAAATCGCTTATTGTCACGAGTAGGCGTCAATGAAGTTACTGTGAAAAGCCCCTAGTCGCCACATTCCGGCACCTGTTCGGGGAGGCTGTTACGGGAATTGAACCTTGGTCTGCTTTCAAAGCCAGCGATTTAGCCCAGTGTGCTAAACAGCCCCTAATTGGCCCCTTAATTGGAAAAAATAATTGGGTACTCTTAAATTATTGAAAAAAAAGAAAAAAAAAGAGTAGTTTGATTGGTTACGCTAAATTGACCCTTAATTAATCATTGGGTACTCTAAATTTATTTTTTTTAAATAAAAAAATAAAAAATAAATAACTTGGATCTGTACATATTTAAAGATGACCGATGAAGTGTTCATGTTTAAATACAAGTCTCCAGCTTTCATAAGAGAGACACCAAACAAACCCATGTTTCAATGAGTTAATAATGAGTACATCCAGGTTCCCTATGGGGATCTTGAGCTATCAGAAAAGAACTGTGGGGTTAGCACAAATGGATGATTTCCCCAAGTACAGGTAGCCATTGGCTGCACATGTGGACAGAAGGGTATCATCACAGTACAATTCCTTATCAGCCAAAAGTACCATTTCCCTAACATACCACTGCTATATGATCGCTGCCAGATAATAATGTACATGTCCTCGAAACCTGAAACTGCCACGAAGCCCACACACGTGGGCAATCTAGTATCTACCCTAAGTAATATGAGCAATCCACACTCAGGCTGATTGATAAGGGACACGCTGTTGAAATCGCTTTTGACACCGCTTCAGAGCCCTTGTATATTGGCTGAATAAAGACACAAAGTGAACCATAAGAACACTTGAGCAATACTAGACCAGAGAAATGGGGTGTCAAATAATGTTTTTGGTACCGGCATAGATATGAAGAATTTCTGATCTTTCGGTTGCAAACCTAGACCTACCTGGTCCTGCATTGAAGTAGTACACTGCGAGTTATCCAGCCTCACTCTCTCATACTCTTCCCCAGCCTCACTCTCTCATACTCTTCCCCAGCCTCACTCTCTCATGCTCTTCCCCAGCCTCACTCTCTCATTCTCTTCCCCAGTCACACTCTCTAATGCTCTTCCCCAGCCTCACCCTCTCATCCTCTTCTCCAGCCTCACCCTCTAATGCTCTTCCCCAGCCTCACTCTCTAATGCTCTTCTCCAGCCCCACTCTCTCATACTCTTCCCCAGCCTCACTCTCTCATGATCTTCTCCAGCCTCACTCTCTAATGCTCTTCCCCAGCCTCACTCTCTCATGCTCTTCCCCAGCCTCACTCTCTCATACTCTTCCCCAGCCTCACTCTCTCATGCTATTCCCCAGCCTCACTCTCTCATGCTCTTCCCCAGCCTCACTCTCTCATGCTCTTTACCAGCCTCACTCTCTAATGCTCTTCCCCAGCCTCACTCTCTAATGCTCTTCCCCAGCCTCCCTCTCTTGTGCTCTTCCCCAGCCTCACTCTCTAATGCTCTTCCCCAGCCTCACTCTCTCATGCTCTTCTCCAGCCTCACTATCTCATGCTCTTCCCCAGCCTCACTCTCTCATGCTCTTCCCCAGACTCACTCTCTCATGCTCTTCCCCAGCCTCACTCTCTAATGCTCTTCCCCAGCCTCACTCTCTTGTGCTCTTCCCCAGCCTCACTCTCTCATGCTCTTCCCCAGCCTCACTCTCTCATGCTCTTCCCCAGCCTCACTCTCTCATGCTCTTCCACAGCCTCACTCTCTCATGCTTTTCCCCAGCCTCACTCTCTCATGCTCTTCCCCAGCCTCACTCTCTCATGCTCTTCTCCAGCCTCGCTCTCTAATGCTCTTCCTCAGCCTCACTCTCTCATGCTCTTCCCCAGCCTCGCTCTCTATTGCACTTCCCCAGCCTCACTGTCTAATGCTCTTCCCCAGCCTCACTCTTTAATACTCTTCCCCAGCCTCACTCTCTAATTCTCTTCCCCAGCCTCACTGTCTAATGCTCTTCCCCAGCCTCACTCTTTAATACTCTTCCCCAGCCTCACTCTCTCATACTCTTCCCCAGCCTCACTCTCTCATACTCTTCCCCAGCCTCACTCTCTCATGCTCTTCTCCAGCCTCGCTCTCTAATGCTCTTCCCCAGCCTCACTCTCTCATACTCTTCTCCAGCCTCACTCTCTAATGCTCTTCCCCAGCCTCACTCTCTCATGCTCTTCCCCAGCCTCACTCTCTCATACTCTTCCCCAGCCTCACTCTCTCATGCTATTCCCCAGCCTCACTCTCTCATGCTCTTCCCCAGCCTCTCTCTCTCATTCTCTTTACCAGCCTCACTCTCTCATGCTCTTCTACAGCCTCACTCTCTAATACTCTTCCCCAGCCTCACTGTCTAATGCTCTTTCCCAGCCTCACTCTCTAATGCTCTTCCCCAGCCTCACTCTCTAATGCTCTTCCCCAGCCTCACTCTCTCATGCTCCTCACCAGCCTCACTGTCTAATGCTCTTCCCCAGCCTCACTCTCTAATGCTCTTCCCCAGCCTCACTCTCTAATACTCTTCCCCAGCCTCACTGTCTAATGCTCTTTCCCAGCCTCACTCTCTAATGCTCTTCCCCAGCCTCACTCTCTTGTGCTCTTCCCCAGCCTCACTCTCTCATGCTCTTCCCCAGCCTCACTCTCTCATGCTCTTCCCCAGCCTCACTCTCTCATGCTCTTCCACAGCCTCACTCTCTCATGCTTTTCCCCAGCCTCACTCTCTCATGCTCTTCCCCAGCCTCACTCTCTCATGCTCTTCTCCAGCCTCGCTCTCTAATGCTCTTCCTCAGCCTCACTCTCTCATGCTCTTCCCCAGCCTCGCTCTCTATTGCACTTCCCCAGCCTCACTGTCTAATGCTCTTCCCCAGCCTCACTCTTTAATACTCTTCCCCAGCCTCACTCTCTAATTCTCTTCCCCAGCCTCACTGTCTAATGCTCTTCCCCAGCCTCACTCTTTAATACTCTTTCCCAGCCTCACTCTCTCATACTCTTCCCCAGCCTCACTCTCTCATACTCTTCCCCAGCCTCACTCTCTCATGCTCTTCTCCAGCCTCGCTCTCTAATGCTCTTCCCCAGCCTCACTCTCTCATACTCTTCTCCAGCCTCACTCTCTAATGCTCTTCCCTAGCCTCACTCTCTCATGCTCTTCCCCAGCCTCACTCTCTCATACTCTTCCCCAGCCTCACTCTCTCATGCTATTCCCCAGCCTCACTCTCTCATGCTCTTCCCCAGCCTCACTCTCTCATTCTCTTTACCAGCCTCACTCTCTCATGCTCTTCTACAGCCTCACTCTCTAATACTCTTCCCCAGCCTCACTGTCTAATGCTCTTTCCCAGCCTCACTCTCTAATGCTCTTCCCCAGCCTCACTCTCTAATGCTCTTCCCCAGCCTCACTCTCTCATGCTCTTCACCAGCCTCACTGTCTGATGCTCTTCCCCAGCCTCTCTAATGCTCTTCCCCAGCCTCACTCTCTAATACTCTTCCCCAGCCTCACTGTCTAATGCTCTTCCGCAGCCTCACTCTCTTGTGCTCTTCCCCAGCCTCACTCTCTAATGCTCTTCCCCAGCCTCACTCTCTCATGCTCTTCCCCAGCCTCACTATCTCATGCTCTTCCCCAGCCTCACTCTCTCATGCTCTTCCCCAGCCTCACTCTCTCATGCTCTTCCCCAGCCTCACTCTCTAATGCTCTTTCCCAGCCTCACTCTCTCATGCTCTTCCCCAGCCTCACTCTCTCATGCTCTTCCCCAGCCTCACTCTCTCATGCTCTTCCCCAGCCTCACTCTCTCATGCTCTTCCCCAGCCTCGCTCTCTATTGCACTTCCCCAGCCTCACTGTCTAATGCTCTTCCCCAGCCTCACTCTTTAATACTCTTCCCCAGCCTCACTCTCTAATTCTCTTCCCCAGCCTCACTGTCTAATGCTCTTCCCCAGCCTCACTCTTTAATACTCTTCCCCAGCCTCACTCTCTCATACTCTTCCCCAGGTTCACTCTCTCATACTCTTCCCCAGCCTCACTCTCTCATGCTCTTCTCCAGCCTCGCTCTCTAATGCTCTTCCCCAGCCTCACTCTCTCATACTCTTCCCCAGCCTCACTCTCTAATACTCTTCCCCAGCTTCACTCTCTCATGCTCTTCCCCAGCCTCACTCTCTCATTCTGTTCCCCAGTCACACTCTCTAATGCTCTTCCCCAGCCTCACCCTCTCATGCTCTTCTCCAGCCTCACCCTCTAATGCTCTTCCCAAGCCTCACTCTCTAATGCTCTTCCACAGCCTCACTCTCTAATGCTCTTCTCCAGCCTCACTCTCTCATACTCTTCCCCAGCCTCACTCTCTCATGCTCTTCTCCAGCCTCACTCTCTAATGATCTTCCCCAGCCTCACTTTCTCATGCTCTTCCCCAGCCTCACTCTCTCATGCTCTTCCCCAGCCTCACTCTCTAATGCTCTTTCCCAGCCTCACTCTCTCATGCTCTTCCCCAGCCTCACTCTCTCATGCTCTTCCCCAGCCTCACTCTCTCATGCTCTTCCCCAGCCTCGCTCTCTAATGCACTTCCCCAGTCTCACTGTCTAATGCTCTTCCCCAGCCTCACTCTTTAATACTCTTCCCCAGCCTCACTCTCTAATGCTCTTCCCCAGCCTCACTCTCTAATACTCTTCCCCAGTCACACTCTCTAATGCTCTTCCCCAGCCTCACTCTCTCATGCTCTTTCCCAGCCTCACTCTCTAATGCTCTTCCCCAGCCTCACTCTCTAATGCTCTTCCCCAGCCTCACTCTCTCATGCTCTTCCCCAGCCTCACTCTCTCATGCTCTTCCCCAGCCTCGCTCTCTATTGCACTTCCCCAGCCTCACTGTCTAATGCTCTTCCCCAGCCTCACTCTTTAATACTCTTCCCCAGCCTCACTCTCTAATTCTCTTCCCCAGCCTCACTGTCTAATGCTCTTCCCCAGCCTCACTCTTTAATACTCTTCCCCAGCCTCACTCTCTCATACTCTTCCCCAGGTTCACTCTCTCATACTCTTCCCCAGCCTCACTCTCTCATGCTCTTCTCCAGCCTCGCTCTCTAATGCTCTTCCCCAGACTCACTCTCTCATACTCTTCCCCAGCCTCACTCTCTAATACTCTTCCCCAGCTTCACTCTCTCATGCTCTTCCCCAGCCTCACTCTCTCATTCTGTTCCCCAGTCACACTCTCTAATGCTCTTCCCCAGCCTCACCCTCTCATGCTCTTCTCCAGCCTCACCCTCTAATGCTCTTCCCCAGCCTCACTCTCTAATGCTCTTCCACAGCCTCACTCTCTAATGCTCTTCTCCAGCCTCACTCTCTCATACTCTTCCCCAGCCTCACTCTCTCATGCTCTTCTCCAGCCTCACTCTCTAATGATCTTCCCCAGCCTCACTTTCTCATGCTCTTCCCCAGCCTCACTCTCTCATGCTCTTCCCCAGCCTCACTCTCTAATGCTCTTTCCCAGCCCCACTCTCTCATGCTCTTCCCCAGCCTCACTCTCTCATGCTCTTCCCCAGCCTCACTCTCTCATGCTCTTCCCCAGCCTCGCTCTCTAATGCACTTCCCCAGTCTCACTGTCTAATGCTCTTCCCCAGCCTCACTCTTTAATACTCTTCCCCAGCCTCACTCTCTAATGCTCTTCCCCAGCCTCACTCTCTAATGCTCTTCCCCAGCCTCACTCTCTCATGCTCTTCCCCAGCCTCACTCTCTCATGCTCTTCCCCAGCCTCACTCTCTCATACTCTTCACAAGCCTCACTCTCTCATGCTCTTCCCCAGTCACACTCTCTAATGCTCTTCCCCAGCCTCACTCTCTCATGCTCTTCCCCAGCCTCACTCTGTCATGCTCTTCCACAGCCTCACTCTCTCATGCTCTTCCCCAGCCTCACTCTCCCATGCTCTTCCCCAGCCTCATTCTCTCATGCTCTTCCCCAGCCTCACTCTCTCATGCTCTTCCCCAGCCTCGCTCTCTAATGCTCTTCCCCAGCCTCACTCTCTCATACTCTTCCCCAGCCTCACTCTCTCATGCTCTTCCCCAGCCTCACTCTCCCATGCTCTTCCCCAGCCTCATTCTCTCATGCTCTTCCCCAGCCTCACTCTCTCATGCTCTTCCCCAGCCTCACTTTTTTATGCTCTTCCCCAGTCACACTCATCTATGCTCTTTCCCAGGTTCACTCTCTCATGCTCTTCCCCAGCCTCACTCTCTAATGCTCTTCCCCTGCCTCACTCTCTAATACTCTTCCCCAGTCAGACTCTCTCATGCACTTCCCCATCCTCACCCTCTCATGCTCTTCCCCAGCCTCACTCTCTGATGCTCTTCCCCAGCCTCACTCTCTAATACTCTTCCCCAGTCACACTCTCTCATGCTCTTCCCCAGTCACACTCTCTCATGCTCTTCCCCAGCCTCACTCTCTCATGCTCTTCCCCAGCCTCACTCTCTCATGCTCTTCCCCTGCCTCACTCTCTAATACTCTTCCCCAGTCACACTCTCTCATGCTCTTTCCCAGCCTCACTCTTTATGCTCTTCCCCAGTCACACTCTCTCATGCTCTTCCCCAGCCTCACTCTCTAATAGTCTTCCCCAGTCACACTCTCTCATGCTCTTCCCCAGTCACACTCTCTCATGCTCTTCCCTAGTTACTCTCCGATGCTCATAACCAGCATCACTCTCCAATGTTCTTCCACAGTCACATTCTCTAATTGAGTCATAGAGTTATACAGCGCAGAAACGGCCTTTCCGCCCATCAAGTCTGCACCGACAATAATTATCCCTAATCTCGCATTAACACATTTAACGGGTGGCACGGTGGTGCACTGCTGCATCACAGCGGCAAGAACCTGGGTTCGATCCTGGCCCCGGGTTACTGTCCATGTGGATTTTGCACATTCTCATAGTGTCAGCATGGGTCTTACCCCCATAATCCAAAGATTTGCAGTGTAGGTGGATTGGCCACACTAAACTGTCCCTTAATTGGAATTTTTAAAAATCCCAGTACTTGTCCCATATTCTTGAATATGATGGTGTTTCAAGTGCTTATCCAAGTGCTTTTTAAAGGTTGTGAGGTTTCCAGCCTCCACCACCTTCCCAGGCAGTGCAGTCCAGATTCTCACCACCCTCTGAGTGAATTTACTTTCTCCTTGGAATCTCCTACCCCTCAAACCAAAACTATGCCCCTTGTGATTGGCCATTCAACTGAGGGGAGCAGCTGCCTCCTACTTACCCTGTCCAAACCCCTCATAGTCTTATACACCTCCAGCGTACCCCCCTCAGCCTTGTCTGCTCTAAAGAAAACAATCCAAGCCTATTCAATCTCTCCCTCTAGCTCAGATGCTCCATCCCAGGCAACATCCTGGTGAAACCCTACTCTCCCCCCTCCAGTGCAATCACTTCCTTCCTATAGTGAGGTGACCGAAACTGCACACAGTGCTGCAACTATGGCCTAACCAATGTTCTGTACAGATCCCACTTAACCTCCTTACTGTTATATTCAAGCCACAACTGATAACGGCAAGCGTCCCGTATGCCTTCTTAACTACCCTATCACCCAAGTGGAAAGGAATTCTCTCCTTCAGGATTTTCTCAAATAATTTCCCTACCAATGACGTGAGACTCACTGGTCTGTAATTCTCTGGTTTATCTCTACCACCCTTCTCGAAAAGTGGAGCAGCATTAACTGTTCTGCAGTCCTCTGGCACATCCCCCATGGCCAGATAGGAACTAAAAACTTGCATCAGAGCCCCTGGAATTTCCTGCCCCACCTCCCACAGCAGCCTGGGATGCAATTCATCCAAGCCTGGGAATTTATCTATTTTTATGCCTGTCGAAGCCTCCAATACTTCCTCACATCCTGTGACAAATTGCTCAAGGTCCTCACAGTCCCGTTTCCTGAATTCTGTACCTTCATCATCCTTCTCATGAGTGAAGACCAATGAGAAGTTTTCATTTAACGACCTGGAAATATCCTGCAGCTTCACATACAGATTGCCCTCTTGGTCTCTAATGGGTCCTACCCTTTCCCTGGTTAACCTCTTCCCCTTAGTATATTTGTAGAATATCTTCGGGTTCTCCCTAATCTTATTCACAAATCCTTTTTCATGCCCCTTTTTGCTCTTCTAATTGCTTTCTTAAGTTCTCTTTTGCACTTCCTATATTCCCTGAGGGCCGCAGTTGAATTTCTCTCATTGGATTTGCTAAAAGTGTTTCTCTTCCTTCTTATCCAGCCCTGGATTGTCCGAGACATCCAGGGCTCCCTAAACTTACTGCTCCTACATTTCCCAGCTATATGGAGCGTGTTGGACCTGTACTCTCCCCATTTCCTTCTGCAGCCTCACTAATGTTCTTCCTCAGCCTGCAAAGCTTTTTGCTCAGCTGTACTCTCTAATGTTCTTTACCTCCTTCTGTATTTAGCTACCAGCTGCTGCAGCACTTGATCAGTTTCCAAACTGCAACAAACATGTTGACCATGCTGACAGAATCAGTTTCCGGTGTTTAATGGACACTACATAGTTGCACACTATTTTGTTTACTTAGTAAATATTTATTTTACGAAATCCTTTAAGTGAGTTCTGTTATGCTTTTGCTACAATGGTTGAATTGAAAGTAGTCCAATTTCAAGGACATTGCTCAATTTGAGTTTAGGCGACTTCCAATTTGCTGAAATCATGTTGAAATTGTAACTAAATCCTCAACTAGACCCAATGATGGCAAAGCAATTAACATTGTAAATTACAGTGACAACTTATAACTGTGTCTATTTCACAGCCATACAATGATAGAAGAGGATATTAAACACAACACAATGTATACAAGACAACTTGTTACCTAGCTTGACACCATTGTCTAAAGACAGAGCTGAACATTTCAGAGCGATTTCTAGACTTAGTGACTAATACATTGCTGCGTATTTCAAAAATACAAATGAACACAATGATGGATATTGTCAAGAATGTAGAAAGGTAACAAGGTTAGCAATGAACTCGAGATGAAAATAAAATAACAGAAAAGTAACATCTCTAGCAGGTGTTCAGACAAATAAAGAGATGTGATTTGCCCAGTAACAAGATTAGCAGGAGTCTAGAGACGTTGAACTGCAATTGGCCATATCAAAATCATTGTTTACCAAAGATCAGCGAGGCTATACAAATGATAACTTCTAAAGGCAAGGAATTTGAGTGAGGTAGACAGCAGAATACACAGAGGGGAATATTAAAGAGACTGATCAGCTTAGCTGCTAGCACCCTCATTGGGGAAGGACACTAGTTTTCCATCTAACAGCCAGCCAGACAATTCCATCTGTGATCCGAGCCACAGAGGCCTGTTCCAACTAACATTTAGAGCCACAACAGATTGCCAATATTCTTCGCTAAAAGACAGAGGTTTGTGCCTTTGCTGAACCAGGAAGAGATGTTGTTGCAGACTCGGTCACCTAAGCGGAATTGTGTGATAACTATTAACTGGGTTTGACCTATAGAGTTACTAAAATTGAATGTTGCTTGGGAAAAGGGATGTCTCAGTGAGTTCAAGGAGTGTGGGTACATTTTGTGAACAAGAGGTAACTTCAGATAAAACCTGTGTTTAATTATTAATATACTTAAATGTCATAGTGCACATTCATCTTTTGTCATGTTTTTTTTCTTTTCTTTCACATTAAAAATATTCTGTATTAATTGTTTACATAATGACAGGTCTGGTTGCTCACTGGGTTGTGCATTGTTCCTCACATTATTCCAAATAAAACTAGACCCCTTAAAGCAATTAACACTGTAAATTGCAATGACAACTTATAATTCTGTGTCTCTTTCACAGCCATGCAATGATAGAAGAGAATATTAAACACCACTACAATATATACAAGACAACTAATACCCAGCTTGAGACCATTCTCTGAGGAAAGAGCTGAACATTTCAGTGTAATTGCTGGACTTAATGGCTAATACATTGTTGCATATTTCCAAAATACAAATGGTCGCATACAGACGTGAATACTTTAACGAGGTTGGCAAACAGAAAACAGTTCTTACACAGAAGTACAACTTATACAGTTGACATTGTGGTACTTGATCATCTCAGCATGGAATTGTTTGCAGAACCTTATCAGCCTAGTGATCAAGGTCAAGTTGATCCTTGCTGGTAATTGGCACCAATAAGGGTTCTTGCAAGCTTTTATATAAAGTACTGAAACAAGAAGTCAATGCCACAGCATTTAGTAATTTTGAAAGTCAACCAAATCAAATTTAGGCATAAACTGCTTTGGAAATAGTAGATTACATCTTGCGAGTGTTTTACTTCTAATATCTTTGGTAATATAAGCCCCTTGCTTGGTTGCACTGACTCCAAATTACACAAGAACTTCCAGACGCCCTACAGTTGGAGTGGATGGAGCTGATGTTTTGATGGCACAACATAATCACTGTTGTGAGTGCAGGTCAGAATGTCAAAATGATATTTAAAGATTGTTCGGAACATTGTGTACTTTGCTACAGCTTTGGGAGCACATTACACACAGCATAAAATGGAGGAATGTTTATTTAACCCAGGATTTGCTGAAATTACCTGTAGAATGAAACACAGAAGCCAACCATTCATGTTACAGTAATTGCATTCATTTAATTGTGCAAACAAATACTGTATTACATTGTACTAGTGGCTTGCCAACAAAATTACCAACCCAGTGACAGAATACATTCTCTGTGCTTGTGTCATTGATCAGATTTTAGCAACTTATTCTCATTATTGGTAGTCATCTTCCAAGATTGTATACACTATGGAACAGTTACTACAGATTGGAGGGTGGCTAATGTAACCCCATTATTTAAAGAGGACGGTAAAGAGAAAACAGGGAATTATGGACCAGTCAACCTGACATTGGTAGTGGGAAAAATTCTAGAATCCATTATCAAACTATTATGGCAGAGCACTTGGAAAACAGTGGTAGAAGCAGACAGAGTGAGTATAGATTTACCAAAAGAAATTTTTTTTTTGCAAATCTACGGGAATTCTTTGATGTAACTAGTAGAGTTGATGAGAGGGAGCCAGAGCAATTGGGCTGTTTGGACTTTCAGAAGTCTTTTGACAAAGTCCCGCAGACGGGATTATTGTGTAAAATTAAAGCGCATGGGATTGTGGGACAGTGTATTAAGATGGGTAGAAAACTGGTTGGCAGACAGGAAACAAAGAGTATGAATAAACGTGTCTTTGGCAAGTGGCAGGCAGTGAATAGTGGGGTACTGCTGGGATCAGTACTCAGCGCCGGCCCTAGGGTTGCTGGCGGCCCGGGCAAGCTGAACTTCGGCGCCCTTCGGGGGGGGGGGCCGAGGGGGGGGCGGGGCCGAGAGGGGGGCGAGGGGGGGGCGGGGCCCAGAGGGGGGGGCGGGGCTGAGAGGGGGGGAGCGGGGCCGAGGCGGGGGGGAGCGGGGCCGAGGCGGGGGGGAGCGGGGCCGAGGCGGGGGGGGGGCGGTGCCGAGGCGGGGGGGCGGGGCCGAGGCGGGGGGGCGAGGGAGGTGCGGGGCCGAGGCGGGGGGGGCGGGCCCGAGGCGGGGGGGGCGGCCGGAGGGAGGGCGGCCACTGCGCATGCGCTGGTTGGCACCGGACCAACTGCGCATGCGCGGGACCCGAGTCTCTGGCGCCCCCTAGCACATGGCGCCCCGGGCGACTGCCCGAGTTGCCGGTGCCTTGGGCCGGCCCTGTCAGTACTGGCACCCCAGCTATTCACAATATATATATTAACCATTTAGATGAGAGAACTAAATGTAACATTTCCAAATTTGCAGATGACACAAAGCTGGGTGAGAGGGTGAGTTATGAGGAGGATGCAGAGATACTTCAGTGCGATTTGGACAAGTTGAGTGAGTGGGTAAATGCATGGCATATGCAGTATAATATGGATAAATGTGAGGTTGTCCACTTTAATAGCAAAAGCAAGAAGACAGATTATCTAAATGGCCATAAGAGAGTTTGCAATGAGACCTGGGTGTCATCGTAGGTGATGCAAGGCAAATGGTATGTGAGCCTTCATAGCGAGGTGATTCGAGTCCAGGTACAGGGATGTCTTGCTGCAATTATACAAGGCCTTGGTAAGGCCATACCTGGAATGTTGTGTGCAGTTTTTGTCTCCTTATCTGAGGAAGGATGTTCTTAGAGGGAATGCAGAGAAGGTTTACCAAACTGATTCCTGGGATGAGGTGACTGATGTATGAGGAGCAATCATGTCGGTTAGGATTATATTCGCTAGAGTTCGCTAGAAGAATGGAGGGGGTATCTCATAGAAAGCTATGAAATTCTGACAGGACTAGACAGCTGTCATAATATACATCAGTATAGCATGGTGCAGACACACATACTGATGGACATACACTAGGACAAATCAACATGCACAAACACCGCAGCCAATCACCAGTTAGAACACACGCACTATAAAGACAGAGGGCATCTCTTTTCCCGCTCATTCTGGATGCTGCCTCTCAGAAGGACAAGAGCTCATCAAGCACAGCACAGACTCTCACCACGTGCTGAGAGATTCAACTGGTTCGTCCAGGCACAGGTCTCTAGCATCGTGTAAACCCACAGTAATAGTATGCCTAGCATTTTACAAGAGTTAATAAAATAGTATTGAACCATCTTCAGTGTTGGTGGCCTGTGTCTACTTCACAGATCCAAAGTGCCCAACACACCATGGTACCAGTAGTTGAGGGATGTTAGAAATTCTGAGACCTACCTACCAGTGATCAGCCTTCCACCAGTCTTCAGCCATCCTGCATGTTGCATGGACAGCATTCGCCAGCGCCGCCCCTCCGCATTAACGGCAACCTGGGCTCCAACTGGAAGACTTTTAAACAGCGCTTCCAGCTGTACCTCGAGGCTATGGACCAGGAAATTGCCTTGGACGCATGGAAGATTGCTCTCTTCCTCTCCACAGCCGGGGACCATGCCCTCCACATCTTTAACTCGCTCACCTTCGCCGACGGGGAAGATAAATCTAAGTTCAAGATGGTCCTCCTAAAGTTCGACAGCCACTGCAAGGTCAAGGTGAACGAGAGCTTTGAGCGCTACATCTTTCAGCAGCGCCTACAGGGTAAGGACGAACCTTTCCAGTCCTTTATCACCCACCTCCCGTGTCCTTACGCAGTCCTGCAACTACGGGTCCACCTCTGACTCCAGATAGTTTTGGTGTACAGTCGGAGCCCCTTTCGCCAGCAGCTTGTTAAGGTCAAGCAGCTCACCCTGTCAACTGCTATTGAGACCTGTGTGTTCCACGAGCACGCCTCCACGCGATATTCCTGCATCCAGGCCGCTGAAACGGTGTACAAGCTCCCCACGAGGCAGAACGGGTCCAGGTCATCAAATCGCTCCAGGGCCTAAGCCTGGATGAAGGCGGCCATTTCGCGTGCTTTTCGCGAGCTCCCACGCTTGGACGCAATGAACGTGGTGACGTCGAAGAATGTAGTGCGCAGGCGCGCACCACACTGGATCGAACCGCGCATGCGCGGTGGCGTAACGAACGCACTGATGCAACGCCGTGCGGCAACTGTGGCTCTGCCCATTTAAAGTGGTAATGTCCTGCTAAGTCCCGACGATGTTTGCAGTGTGGCAACCTTGGCCACTATGCTGCTTTATGCAGGTCGACTCAGCCTGCTAGTTTCCGAAGATCCAGCCAGCCTCGCAGGGATAGATGCAGGAAGCATGTGCCCGATAGTGGGGGTGTCCAGAACCAGGGGTAATGAAATGGGGTAAACCTTTTAGGACTTAGATGAGGAGAACTTTCTTCGCCCAAGAGAGTGGTGAGCCTGTGGAATTCACTGCCACAGAAAGCAGTTGAGGCTAAATCATTGTGTTTTCAAGAAAGAGTTAGTTAGCTCTTGGGGCTAAAGGGATCAAAGGATATGGGGGAAGGTGGGAACAGGTTACTGAATTGGATGATTGGTGATGATCATAATGAATGGCAGAGCAGGCTCGAAGGGCCGAATTGCCTCGCGCTGCTCCTTTTTTCTGTTTCTATCCTGAGCTAAATGAAGAATCAGCATTTTATGAGACAATTAAAAATGGAATAATTATTTTTATAAACTCAATGGTATGGTTTTTAAAAGCTGCACAGTTCAAAATTCAGTCATTCGATGTTGTTCAGCAGGGGCAAAAAAGAAAACGAGAGTTTTCACACAAGAAATAAAAACACAAGCAACTATTTCTGGCTGCCTTCTACATCTATAGATCCTAGCAAGCGTTCCTTTGGATTCTTGGGGAAGAGCTGTCACAATATCCTAAAAGCTCTATGTTTGGCTTCTAGGGTCAAATCAAATCTTCATTTGTTTTTAACATTCTCAGGGGCCAGATGAATAGTACAGATGATATGCTGCATTGAACAGTCCATGAAAGGACATTACTGCACTCAATTTGTGCAGGTTTTAACAGACTACTTACAGCAAATAGTGACTTTCAGCTTTCAAATCTCCAGGCTTTCTGCTTATCCAGAAGCACTTACAAGGCGAAAGCCTTGTCTCAATGTATACCTGACTTGCATCCCTTTGCTTTTGTCTGACATAAGCTACAGCTCAAGGATTATTAAATCCAGTTTCTCTTATTTGTACTGCATTTATCTTCATGCCCATCCTAGGTACTGTGGTGAATCACATTCCTCGTAATTCACACTGTTGTTATATGGTATGTGTTGTGTCTATGTAAGCTCGGTATACGAGCAGTTGCGCGGTTCTGCCCATAGGGGGAGATGAGGAGTTTGTACTGGGCTCCACCCTTGGCTCCGCCCATGGTTCTGCCGATGGCTCCTCCCACTAACTGGAAGTATAAAGATCTGCGGTTGTGAGCCTGCTGCCAGTTCATCTCGTCGCAGGCAGGCTCTATTATAAGACTATTAAAACCACTGTTCACTTCCAACCACATGTCTTGTGAATTGATGGTCACATCAATTTAATAGTCTTAGGAAACTTGAAGAAAACGACTATGGAATCAGCCCTCAAACCTGATCGACTAGAACTCGACCCGCAGGCTGCAGAGGCGAAATAAATTTTTCAACACTGGCTCCAATGTTTCAAGGCCTACCTGGCTGATTCAAGCACATCAGAAACTACAGAGGAGCAGAAACTCAGTCTACTGCACACAAGAGTGAGCCACCGTATATCTACTCAACTTAACAATACTACCTCGTATACGGGGGCCCTAGCCATGCTAGATCGAATGTACGTGAGGCCCATCAACGAGGTCTACGCGCGCCACATTTTTACAAGCCGCTGCCAGCACCCCGTGGAGTCGTTGGATGAATTCCTGCGGGATTGAAAGACTTTAGCTCGGGACTGTAATTACCAAGCTGTATCAGCCGAACAGCATATGGAGGTCGCCGTCAGAGATGTGTACGTGGCAGGGCTCAGGTCAAACTATGTGTGCCAGCGGTTACTTGAAAAAGGCGCCCAGAATTTAGAGGACACGGTAGAATTGGCTACCACCATGGAGGTCTCGTTCTGCAGCCTCACCTCGTTCCCCGCGGACCAAGCGACCCCATCCTGGGCCCCCGACCAGCGACTGCCCCAGGCCTGCGCCGCGCGGCCACCCACCCATTACGCAGCCCCAGTGTGCCATTATTGCGGACCGCCCCAGCACCCACGGCAGTACTGCCTGGCCCGCAACGCGACCTGCAGCAACTGCGGTCGCAAAGGACACTATGCCCGGGTCTGCCTGGTGAAGAAATCCCCCTCTCCACGCTCTCCCACAGCCCAGAGTACTTGCTTCCAAAACTCACAGGCCCACAGGCCCTGAAATGCTGCAGCCTGTATGCTGACTCCGCCCCCACCCGACATGTGCGACTCATGGGAGCGGCCATCTTGGCAATCCTCCTACATGCGGCCGGCCATGTGCGACTAATGGGGGCGGCCATCTTGGCAATCCTTCTCCATGCGGCCGGCCATGTGCGACTCATGGGGGCGGCCATCTTGGCAATCCTCCTACATGCAGCCGGCCATGTGCGACTCATGAGGGTGGCCATCTTGGGATCCATCCTCTTCAAACTCTGAAACTCACCTCGACGACTACGAACTCAGAGGGCAGTCATCACGGGGCCACTCCAGCACAGCTGATCAAGCCGCCGACTACCCGCAACTCAGCGCGGTCACGTTGGACCAGTCGCGTCCAAAGCACCTCCGCAACTCAATGATGACCGATAAAATCAATGGGTACAGGACGCTGTGCCTCTTTGACTCCGGGAGCACCGAGAGCTTCGTACACCCAGATCTGGTAAGTCTCTGTTCGCTCTCTATTTTCCCTGCACGGCAAACTATCTCCCTCGCTTCGGGCTCACACTCCGTTCACCTCCAAGGGCGCACCGCCGCGACCCTGACAATCCAGGGCACTAGCTACGCTAACGTCCAGCTATACGTGCTCCCTGAACTCTGCGCCCCACTCTTACTGGGACCCGACATCCAGTGCAACCTCAAAAGCCTCACACTCAGCTTCGGCGGGCCATTGCCCCCACTCACTATCTGCAGCCTCGCTACGCTAAACATCGACCCCCCCTCCACTCTTTGCCAATCTCACGCCGGACTGCAAACCCATAGCCACTCGCAGCAGGAGATACAGCCTGCAGGACAGGGTGTTTATCAGAACCGAGGTCCATAGGCTTCTACGTGAGGGGATCATAGAGGCCAGTAATAGCCCCTGGAGAGCTCAGGTGGTGGTCGTCAAGACCGGGAAAAAATTCCGAATGGTAGTGGGCTATAGCCAAACCATTAATCAATTCATGCTCCTCGATGCGTACCCCCTCCCCAGGATTGCAGACATGGTGAATCAGATCGCCCATTATAAAGACTTCTCCACGGTGGATCTGAAGTCTGCATACCACCAGCTCCCAATCCGCCCGGAGGACCGCCACTACACGGCGTTCGAGGCCGACGGCCGCCTCTTCCACTTCCTCCGGGGTCCCTTTAGCGTCGCGAATGGGGTCTCGGTGTTCCAACGAGCAATGGAACAAATGGTGGTCCAGTACGGGCTGCGGGCCACGTTTCCGTACTTGGACAACGTCACTATCTGCGGCCATGATCAGCAGGACCGCGACGCTAACCTCCATCAATTTCTCCAGACTGCCCAGAAACTCAACCTCACGTATAACACGGAGAAATGCGTTTTCCGCACGACCAGGCTAGCCATCCTCGGCTATGTCGTGGAAAACAGAGTCCTGGGCCCCGACCTGGACCGTATGCTCTTACAACTCCCTCTCCCTCATTGTCCCAGGGGCCTCAAACGGTGCTTGGGTTTTTCTCCTATTATGCCCAGTGGGTCCCTCAGTATGCGGACAAAGCCCGCCCATTATTTAAGGCCACACTCTTTCCTCTGTCCGATGAGGCTCGTCAGGCCTTCACTCATATCAAGGAGGACATCGCCAAAGCGGCCATGCGGGCGGTGGATGAATCCGTCCCCTTTCAGGTGGAGAGCGATGCCTCAGAGGTAGCTCTTGCAGCCACACTAAATCAGGCATGGAGACCAGTCGCCTTCTTCTCCCGAACCCTTTCCGCTTCGGAACTTCGACACTCCTCGGTCGAAAAGGAAGCACAAGCCATCGTGGAAGCTATACGTCACTGGAGGCACTGGAGGCACTACCTCGCAGGTAGGAGGTTCACCCTCATCACCGACCAAAGGTCGGTTGCCTTTATGTTTGACAACTCACAAAGGGGCAAAATTAAAAACGATAAGATCCTACGGTGGAGGATCGAACTCTCCACCTACAAGTACGATATCATGTACCGAGCGGGGAAGCTCAACAAGCCCCCAGATGCCCTGTCCCGCGGCACTTGCGCCAGCGCGCAAGACGACCACTGAAAGCTATCCACAATGACCTCCGCCACCCGGGGGTCACCCGGCTCGCCCACTACGTTAAAGCCCAAAATCTGCCTTTCTCCACCGAGGAGGTAAAAGCCATCACCAGGGATTGCCCGATCTGCCCGGAGTGCAATCCGCACTTCTATAGACCAGACAGGGCCCACCTGGTCAAGGCCTCCCGGCCCTTTGAACGCCTAAGCATTGATTTCAAAGGGCCACTCCCCTTGACCAATAGAAATGTGAACTTCCTGAACGTAATAGACGAGTTCTCCCACTTCCCCTTTGCCATCCCGTGCCCCGATATGACCTCCCACACAGTCATCAGAGCCCTGCACAGCATCTTCACCCTGTTCGGTTTCCCCAGCTATGTACACAGCGACAGGGGTTCATCCTTCATGAGCGACGAGCTGCGTCAGTACCTGCTCGAAAAGTGCATCGCCTCGAGCAGGACTACCAGCTATAACCCCAGGGGGAACGGGCAGGTGGAGAGGGAGAACGCGACGGTCTGGAAGACCGTCCTACTGACCCTCCGGTCCAGGAAGCTCCCGACCTCCCATTGGCAGGAGGTCCTCCCCGACGCGCTCCATGCTATTAGGTCCCTCCTATGTACAGCAACCAACCAGACCCCTCACGAGCGGCTATTTGATTTTTCCAGGGGCACTACCACGGGGGTTTCGCTCCCAGCATGGTTGAAGACACCGGGCCCGGTTCTCCTCCGGAAGCACGTCCGGACCCACAAAACTGACCCACTTGTAGAGAGAGTGCTCCTACGCCATTCAAACCCACACTACGCGTTCATCGAGTACCCTGACGGCCTCAGGACACTGTTTCCCTCCGGGACCTGGCGCCTGCAGGATCCAACTCTGACATTACATCCGCCAAGGTACCCCTCGCACTATACCCCTCCCAACCCCCCCCCCCCCCCGCGCCCTGCGCCCCCACGCCTGCAGGTTCGCTGCCCGTGCTCCGCGCCCGCGCGCCTTTGGGTTTCCAGCGCTCCCCGTCACCAGTCGAACCAGTCGGATACGAAGCTCTGACCGAATCACCCCCGGAGTCCGCCATGGTTCCCTGCCGACCGCCACAGCCCAGCCACCAGAAGAGGCTGCAACCCTGGTGCTTCGTCGATCTCAAAGGATGACTCGGCCACCGGATTGACTCAATTTGTAATTTGTAGACACATCAGCCCCGCTGGACTTGATTCTTTTACAGGGGGTGAATGTGGTGAATCACATTCCTCGTAATTCACACTGTTGTTATATGGTATGTGTTGTGTCTATGTAAGCTCGGTATACGAGCAGTTGCATGGTTCTGCCCATAGGGGGAGATGAGGAGTTTGTACTGGGCTCCACCCTTGGCTCCGCCCATAGTTCCACCCATGGTTCCTCCCACTAACTGGAAGTATAAAGATCTGCGGTTGTGAGCCTGCTGCCAGTTCATCTCGTCGCAGGCAGGCTCTCTTGTAAGACTATTAAAACCACTGTTCACTTCCAACCACATGTCTTGTGAATTGATGGTCACATCAGGTACACCCATATTTTGAGAATTATGCGCAACACCAAAATTGTGAGATACCTATTTCTTTGCCAATTTCCATTCTCCACCCCAGGGTTATCATGGATAATGGATTTCTGCTGCATGAATGTTGTGAGGGATAGAAATCTAGTTCAGTATTTTCATCCTCCAGCTGAACATGGCACACATTTCATCTGCCAATTATTTGGCCCCCTATTAGTAGAGCTGACAATGCACAAGGCAACCATTAATGCACACACTATGAAATCAAATGGAACGACACAACTGAAAATGCTGAGAATTATTTCCATCAATGTCTTAGAGCATGATAGAACACTAAAGGAGGCAATGAGGCCCATCTTGCACGTGGTGGCCTTTTCTGGATGGTTCAATCTAGGTTTGGCACTTCTTAATTACTAGAGACTTTTAAAAAATCTTTCTAAGATTTGGCAATCAGTATTATTTTTCTACAACATTGTATGCTTGTTTTTTTCCCATATAATCATAGAAATGCAAAGCACAGCACATTGTACATGTGCTGGCTCTTTGAAAGAGGAATTATTCTTAATCCCCTATACCCATTTTTTCACCCTCAGCACTCCAAGTTCCTCATCCTCAAGTGCGTGACTAATTACTCTTTAAAATCATTAATGGGTAGGGCAGCACGGTGGTGCAGTGGTTAGCACTGCTGCCTCACGGCGCAGAGGATCTAGGTTTGATCCCGTCTCTGGGTCACTGTCCGTGTGGAGTTTGCACATTCTCCCCGTGCTTGCGTGGAGTTCGCCCCCAGAACCCAAAGATGTGCAGGCTAGGTGGATTGGTCACGCTAAATTGCCCCTTAATTGGAAAAAATGAATTGGGTACTGTAAATTTATTTTTAAAAATCATTCATGGGATCAACTCCCAATGCCTTGTCAAGTTGAGCTTTTCCGATCCCGACAACCCAATAACGAAAATAATCCACCATATCTCCTTCCCCAGAGCTTTTGCCAAGGATTTCAAATTGATGATCTCCAGCTGTTGAGCCACTCACCAGAGGGAATCATTTTCCTATCTCCTCTCTATCAAAACCTTTCATCACTTAGAGAATTTCCGAGGTCACCTCTAAATCTTTTCCGTTCCAAGATAAACAATCCTAACTTCAATAATCATTAATGAAGTCACATATTTGACCAGTACCCATTGGCATTCTCCATTTACCAGGCAGACTTTATTCACTCAGCTGAACCATTCTAACCAAAATATTTCCTGCACAGGACACTACTGCCCATTTTGTATTTGGGTTATGTTCATTGCAGTTAATGCAGTTACTATGATTATTATTATTAATTCATATCCTTCGAAGGACCAATCAACAAAATATACCAACCAATTATTTTCATTTCATTTCATTTTTCATTAACACTGCTGCAAACATAGTAAAAGCAAGAGAAAAACTTGCATTTATATAGAGCCTGACACAACTATGTGGATGTCTCAAAGCACTTTACAGCCAATGAACGTTTGAATTGCAGTCACTGTTGTAATGTAGGAATGGACATGATGATATCCTGACAATCAAGGCTACAGTTTGCAACATGCTCAAGCCTGAGGACAATCCACGTGATTGAATGAGCTCTTGAAGATGGGAACTTAAAACACAAATTGTTACACCCAACATCAGAGGACTCTCCCTTGATTTATCCACACAATGTTATTCTAATGGAATGAAAATATTATTCGCAAATAAAACAGTATAACACAAATTTCCCCTCTTCATATTCCATCACCCCTCTCCCATCTCTACAGCCTACTCTATACATAGCAAGTGCTGTGTTCCCAGACTTTTGCTGTTCTGAACACAGTTCTCAGATGGCGACTTGTCATTTGTCTAACTGTCAGGTAACAATTGGCTTGGAACATGCACAAACTAAACACACATGAGTCTTCTGCTTAAAGCGTACACTATGATGCTGCATCAATACATTGCACCACTATGTGATCCAAAATTACTTTTTTTGCAATCTTTTTTTTAAAATGAGAGCTATGGTTGCTCTGTGAAATAATTCTTGTGGCAGCAAGTTTCTACTTGCTAATTATTCTCGGGGTGAAAAAGGTTTGTCTGAATTCCTGTTAACATTTATTAGCGCCCATCTTATATTTATGGTCCCTAGTTCAAGTTCTGCAAGTTGAAACATCTGTGCAGGTTTTCGTCCCTCGTCCACTTCATGTCTTCCGACAGCTGCCTGACAGTTTGTTCTTCATCTTTCTCTCACTTTCCTTTCCAGCTCGACCATTTTGGTACTCCCCTGTTTGTGTGAAAAGTCCATGCTCAAGTCCCACAATGCCACAGTCTGCTGGCTTCCTGCTTCTTGTATTGCCAACCACTGCCTACAATGGACAGGTCATGTTAACACCAGCTATTTTCAGTGGGAGCGACTATATATGCAGTGTTGTGTGACAGCACAAAGTGTGAACAACTCCTAGAAAAGAACAGGGCCCTAGAGAAGAGGATGCGAACCATTTGCAAACTGAAATTTCAACCTGTTCCTTTATTGGATTTTCCAGGAACGCAGTAGAAATCAGAGATGCGTTCTTATTTTTGAGCAGACAATAACATTCATTTGTTTGAAAATGAAAAATCAAAGTCAGTCCACCTTCTGGTATTTTCTGCCTGGATTTTTTTAAGCATTGCAATGATCAATTTGTAGAGCTTTTCAAAGTAATTACATTGGAATACACAGTGCACTGAAACCAGTTGTCCAATTACAATTTACATTAAATTAATTTGCACACTTTAAAGCACTCTCTGTTGAAAAGCCAGCATTGAAATGCAGTGAACAGTGGGCAGCGACGGTTTGAAGTTCCATTGCACTTCACAGAAGTGGAGAAGGCTCCTCAAATCACTTTGCAGGTCAATAAACAGTGGATCACAAAGTAGAGAAAAGGGGAAATTGGAAAAATACACCATTCGAAAGTATTTGAAACAGGATAGTCAGTGGCAGGGTAAAAGAGGTTGCATAGTGACCGACAAGATTAGTCAACAGTGATAGAACAGAGTGAGCATTGCACAAAGGATGCCTTTTTAAAAAATTCATTCAGGGGTTGTGGGTGTCACTGGCTGGGCCAGCATGTATTGCCCAGTCCTAATTTTTCGTGAACTGAGTGGTTTGTGAGGCCATTTTAGAGGGCATTTTAAGAGTCAACCGTATTGCTGTGGGGATCACATGTAGGCCTGACCAGGTAAGGGTGGCAGATTCCCTAAATTACAGTAGTGAACCACATGGGTTTTTATGGCAATCAACAATGGTTTCATGAACCAAAACAGAAAATGCTGGAAAATCTCAGCAGGTCCGGCAGTATCTGTGGAGAGAGAACGGAGTTAACGTTTTGAGTCTCGATGACTCTTCGTCGTAAGACATAGGAGCAGAATTAGGCCATTTCGGCCCACTGAGTCTACTCCGCCAATCAATCATAGCTGATAGGTTTCTCATCCCCATTCACCTGCCTTCTCTCAGTGGTTTCATGGTCATCGTTAGACTTTCACTCCAGATTTGTATTCAATTCAAATGTTACCATCTGCCATGGTGGGATTCAAATCCGGGTCCCCAGATCTTGCCCTAGGTCTCTGGATTACTAATCCAATGATAATACCACTACACCACCGCCTCCCCTGTCTGAATTGTGGCAGACCAGAACATGCTGAAGCTCTGTAATGTGGGAAGTAACATGGAGTTGTGAAATAGGAGCAGGTCAATGATAGTTCCTTGGGGGAATACAGAGGGAATGATCCAGGAACAGGAGGACAAACCACTGCAGGAGCAATTCTGGTCACAAATGGATTGTTAAGTTCAGAACAAGACAATAAGAAAATAGTTATTATTAATATTATATAGCGAGGTCATACAGCAGTTATGGACAACTTAGGCTCGTGAGCAGGCCACATTAGTGGCCCTCCTTCATCTCAGTTGATTGAAATGAGGCTTTCTTTTACTAATCATAGCCCCGTGAATAAGATTAAATACATTTAATACACATTGAATATTTCATAACGGGTAATAAAAAATGCTTAATTATTTATATATTATTAGAACTATAACTTCAAATGAGAAAAACAAAATAAATATTTGTACTTTCGACACAGAGGGAGCACAAGAGCTAATGGGCATTTTGGTTCAGCTAGCCTGTTAAAAGTGACAGTGTGGTTGGCACGCTTCATTGTTTTACACAGTCTGGAAAAGTTGTAAGAGAGAGTGGAAAGTGGAGATTTACAGCTTTCATGACCTTGAAGATTGGTAGAACACACACTTGTGTTGTGTTATGCTACTTCGGATAACACAGGCTGCTATTTGATGCAGTCTTAACTAAAGGATGCTCCAGACTCTGAAATGAGTTCAACGTGTTTATTGAACTATTAACACAGTTCTCAAATGTGTTCGACTCTCTGCTGATCTAACTGTAGTAACTCAGTCTAACTGTACCAGCTTGCTCAAAGCCATGTGTTGGGGTGTGACGCTCCTGATCAACCTTGTCTAACTCTCTAGGTGTCTGTCTGTGGAAAGAAGCAGGGTGTTAATGCCTCATCCCTTTTATAGTGTTTATCTAATGCCCCCTTGTGGTGATGCCACCTTTGAGTATCCTGACTGTGTATTGGTTGTGTCCTATTCTGAGTGTTCATTGGTTGCATGTTTGCATATCATGACATCTTCCCCTATTTTTGTTTTTTTTTAGATGTATATACATGTGAATGTATCTGGCTCATGTGACTGACTGAGGAATATAGAACAGAACAAACAAAGAAATGCTCATAAGTTCAGTCTCTGAGGCTTGCATCTGATCCTCATCGACCGCCGGAGAGGTGGTGGAGGGGATGACGGTGTCTTGACAGGCGAATGGGGGGCACAACGGTGGCCTCGTGGATCGAGGTGTCTGGAGGTTGCAATTCGACATGTGGAAATAGAGGGGAAAGTGGTTATGCGCAATCAACTTTTCGCAGTGCCCTTGATTCCTTCGTACAATGGAGCCATCAGCCATACGTACGACGCAGGATCTGGGCGCGGCCTGTCGAACAACGACAGCCGGAGCAGACCACCCACCATCCGGTATCTTGATCCTGACCATGTCTGCCGGGGATAGCATGTCCAGATCGCACACGTCATGATGTTGGCGTCATGACACTCAGTGCGTCGTTGCACATGCACGATGCGGTTCTCGGACGTCTGCGCCTGCGCAGTGCAGTTTTCGGTCGCTTTGTGTTCCCGATCGCATTGCGCATGCGTCGAGCCTCGGGAAGAGCTCGCGAAATGGCCGCTTTCGTCAATGTGGAGGTGATGCATCCTGGAGATGGCCTGGACACTCTCCACCTCGTGGGAGGCTTGTTGTTTACCTTCTGCCATTTTGTACTATTCACAGTACAGAGTGCTCATGCACAGTACACGTTTCAATCGCGACTGGCAGGGCCATGTGCTTGACTTTCAACAATTGCTGTCGCAGAGGATCAGAGTGGACTCCAAAAACAATTTGGTCTCTGATCATGAAGTCAGTGATACCACCGAAGTTGCAGGATTGCCCTAGCCGTCTAAGGTTAGTTAGATAGGAGTTGAAGGATTCGTCTTTACTGTTAGAGGTGAAAATATTCACACGTAGGCCTGTTTGAATAAGTAAAGAAGCAGTTTATTATTTCAGATCTGGGGGAAAGATTTGGAGACGACACAGTCTCGCAATCCTCCTTCTCACTTGAGCTAAGGTGCGCATTGGGTTAATATACAGATTCATATACAGATTCAAGGGGCAGAATTAGTTGTATTCTCATTTACATACAATCAATCAACTATATTCGCGTCACAATGCATTACATGTGGTCAATCAATTTTCTTAGCATTCCAGTTATCACATATATGGTTAAAGTGGGTGTTGTCTTACCCACCCCTAACTTCATACAGAAGTCATTCAAAACTAACACAAGTCTACAGCGGGGGACCTTGAGGTTCTACATTGCATTCCTTGTTCTGTGAAGCTGTTATCAGCAGTTGTTGAGATACTCCCTAGGTTTTCATGAGGTAGTTTACACAGTTTGCAACTGATTGTTCAGGAAAGTGGCTAGTTCAGCCATTTTGTGTCTTTAGTATTGCTTTAATAGCTAACAGCCATTTTGTGTCCTTTCTGATATTAACAAGCATTGTGTATACACTATGGGCGCGATTCTCCGCTCCAGTGCGGCATCGGGAAGGCCGTCGTGAACTCGGCCGAGTTTCATGACGGCGTCGGAGGCCGCTCATCGCACCCTATTCACCCCCCCCAGGGGGTTAGGAGCGGCATTGTGAGAAACTCGGCCGCCGGGCCTTGACGCTTGCGTCAAAGCGGCGCGCCGAGAATGACGCGACGGCGGCGCCTAAGTGACGTCAGCCGCGCACGCGCAGGTTGGCCGGCTCCAACCCGCGCATGCGCGGTTGCTGTCTTCCCCTCTGCTGCCCCGCAAGACATGGCGGCTTGATCTTGCGGGGTGGCGGAGGGGAAAGAGTGTGTCTCTTAGAGACGCCGGCCCGACGATTGGTGGGCACCGATCGCGGGCCAGTCCCCTCCTGAGCACGGCCGTGGTGCTCGATCCCCTCTCCGTCCCCCACAGGCCCCAAACGTACCTTTCGTGCTATGTTCACGCCGGCAGCGACCAGGTGTGGTTGCCGCCGGCGTGAACAGGTCGGGAACGTCAGGCCGCACGGTCCATCCGGGCCGGACAATCGCCGGTCGCGTGAAAAACGGCGAGCGGCGATTCCACAACACACCATTTGGGGGGTGGGGGGGGTGGGAGAATCACGGTTGGTGCCAGGGTGGCGTCTCGTGATTCGCCCGGCCCTCCCGCGATTCTCCCACCCGGCGTGGGGAGCAGAGAACCGCGCCCTATCTATTTCTAAACATTGCCTGTTCTAAATAGGCATCTAAGCCAATGAGTACCTTTTGCCTCAGCAGAACTATTCAAAAGTAATATAGGAACAAAAATGTAGTTACAGAGCCACCTATAATTTATATCATAGTCCAGTATCTGAAAATGTTCCCCATGTTTATTGAACGATTAACACAGTTCTCAAATGAGTTCGACTCTCTGCTAATCTGACTGTAGTAACTCAGTCTAACTGTACCAGCTTGCTCTAAGCCATGTGCTGGGGTGTGATGCTCCTGATCAACCCTGTCTAACTCTCTAGATGTCTGTCTGTGGAAAGAGGCAGGGCGTAAGTGCCTCATCCCTTTTATAGTGTTTATGTCATGCCCCCTTGTGGTGATGCCACCTTTGAGCGTCCCGACTGCCCATTGGTTGTGTCCTATTCTGAGTGTTCATTGGTTGCATGTTTGCATATCATGACATCTTTCCCTATGTTTGCATATCATGGCAATTGTAGATTGAAGGTTATGGGGAGGCATAATGATGCCGGCAGCAGAAGGAGAGGGGGAGATTGTGGTGGCATTGGATGCGGAGAAGGCCTTTGACAGGGTTGAGTGGGGATACTTGTGGGAGGTGTTGGAAAGGTTCGGGTTTGGGGTGGGGTTTATTAAATGGGCAAGGTTGCTGTACGAGGCCCCGATGGCGAGTGTAGCGACAAATGGGAGGAGGTCCGAGTACTTCAGGCTCCACCGTGGGACGAGGCAGGGGTGCCCCCTGTCCCCCTTGCTTTTTGCGCTGGCAATAGAGCCTCTTGCCATAGCTCTCAGGGAGTCGAGGAGGTGGAGGGGTTTGGTGCGAGGGGGGGAGGAGCACCGAGCGTCGCTGTATGCGGACGACTTGCTGCTGTATGTAGCAGACCTGATGGGGGGAATGCCGGAGGTGATGGAGATTCTTGCTGAGTTTGGGAGTTTCTCGGGCTATAAATTGAACCTGGGCAAGAGTGAGCTGTTTGTTGTACACCCAGGAGATCAGGAGGAGGGGATTGGTAGGCTCCCGCTAAAGAGGGCAGTGAGGAGTTTTAGGTACCTGGGGGTTCAGGTGGCTAGGAGCTGGGGGACTCTGCACAAGCTCAATTTTACTAGGTTGGTGGAGCAGATGGAGGAGGAATTTAAAAGGTGCGACATGCTGCCGTTGTCGTTGGCGGGTAGAGTACAGTCCGTTAAAATGACGGTGCTCCCGAGGTTTTTGTTTTTGTTTCAGTGCCTCCCCATTTTCGTTCTGAGGGCCTTTTTTAGGAGGGTGAACAGCAGCATTCTGGGATTTCTTTGGGCGCATGGGACTCCGAGGGTAAGGAGGGTCTTTTTGGAGCGGGGCAGGGATAGAGGGGGGCTGGCGCTGCCCAACCTCTCTGGGTACTATTGAGCGGCTAATGTCTCGATGGTACGTAAGTGGGTAATGGAGGGGGAGGGGGCAGCATGGAAACGGATGGAGATGGCGTCCTGTGGAGGCACGGGCCTGAAGCACTGGTAACGGCTCCGTTGCCGCTCCCTCCAACGAGGTACACCACGAGCCCGGTGGTGGCGGCCACCCTCAAAATTTGGGGGCAGTGGAGGCGACACAGGGGGGAAGTGGGGGGCTCGGTGGAGGCCCCGCTGCGGGGGAACCACCGGTTTGTCCCAGGGAACATGGATGGCGGGTTCCTGGGGTGGCACAGGGCGGGCATTAGGAAGTTGGGAGACCTGTTTATTGATAGGAGGTTCACAAGCCTTGGTGAACTGGAGGAGAAGTTTGAGCTCCCCCCCAGGGAATATGTTCAGGTACCTTCAGGTCAAGGCGTTTGCTAGGCTACAGGTGGAGGGGTTCCCTTTGTTGCCCCCGTGGGGGGTAAGGGATAGGGTGCTTTTGGGGGTGTGGGTTGGGGATGGGAAGGTGTCTGACATCTATCAGGTAATGCAGGAGGTGGGGGAGGCGTCGGTAGAGGAGCTGAAGCCTTTCTTTGGGATCCTAGCATTTTTACCCCCCCCCCCCCATACGAACGCCATGATAAGTTTGTCCAGAGCTTTGAAAAAGGCCTTGGGGATGTAGATCGGAATGGATCTAAACAGGAAGAGGAACCTGGGCAGTACGTTCATTTTGATCGTCTGGACTCTCCCCGCGAGGGAGAGCGGGAGTGTGTTCCATCTTTGCAGGTCCTTTTTAACTTCCTCCGTCAGGCTGTGGAGGATTGTGGAGGATCAGACAGGCTTTGTCAAGGGCCAGCAGGTGTCAGCCAATATTCGGAAGCTGCTGAATGTGGTTCTCCCCACATCCAAAGAGCCCGTGCCTGTGGTAATTATGTCATTAAAAGCGGAAATACGTCCCTAGTAGCCCGGCGGAGGATCTTGCTGCAGTGGAAAGATGCGAGACCTCCGAGTGTGGAGACCTGGATTAATGACATGGCGGGATTCATTAAGCTGGAGAGGGTCAAGTTCACCCTGAGGGGGTCGGTACAAGGGCTCTTTAGGAGGTGACAGCCTTTCCTCGACTTTCTGGCTCAACGATAAGGTACTAGGTCAGCAGCAACCCGGGGGGGAGGGGGGGGGGGGGGGGGGGCTTTAGGGGGATAGTGTTTAAGTTAATTTGCTTATTGTTAATTTATTCTGTTGTTTATTGGGGTGGGGGGGGGGGTTTGTTATATGCATTGTTACGGCTGCTGGGGGTGTTTATTATTATTATTGTTATTGTTATTGTATTGTTTTGTTGATATATATTTTTCAAAAAATTTCAATAAAAATTATTTTAAAAAAATAAAAAAAGAAGGTTATGGGGAGGCAGCGGCATTGTGGTATTGTCAGTAGACTAGTATTCCAGAGACCCAGGGTATCGCTCACTATCAACGTTGTGAGCAATCAGCACCCACCTCACTTTGCTTTATATTACTGCAATCATAACGATCGGGAAAAACTACGCAGACAGAAATCAGTGGAATGTGGCAACCCTGTGTGTGGCCAACAGTCAACAACAGGGCTTGTGGGCCAAACCCAGAACCCTGATGGGTCGCAAGTTGCCCACCACTGTCATACAGAGATTAGAAAAGGGGGGGGGGGGAGAATTATGAAATTAATTTGCTGGGACATGGAACAATATGGATGAGAAAGAATAAGGGTGTGTGTGACTTCATGTAGATGAGCATACTGGAAGAATTCTGCGTGAAGATAATTTGTGCAAGGTGGAGAATGACTCGGAGAGGATTTGAGAATGGACCTTTTTGCTCATAAAGGGATAGATGAGAGATTCAACATCAGGAAAAGACAAGGGTGGAGGCAGGCAGCCTTGGTGAGGGAACAGATGTGTGAGAGGAAGCATAGTTATGGACCAAGCAGGAAGCCAATGGTCCATATCTCCAGACCTAGCCTGATCTGGCAGACGCGCAGGTTCATAGAATCCAGGCAGAAATTTACTGACAGGAGACAAATAGGGTGGCTGTAGTCTTGTTGACATTAAGCTAATGGGCAATTTGGTTCAGCTAGCCTGTTAAAAGTGACAGTGTGGTTGGCACGCTTCATTGTTTTACACAGTCTGGAAGAGTTGTAAGAGAGTGTAGAGAGTGTAGCTTTACAACTTTCAGTCATGTGTACAAAGTAAATGATCTTGAAGATTGGAAGAACACACACAATTGTAGATTCAAGGTTATGAGGAAGCAAAAGAGCGAGGTATTTGTAGTGCACCCGGGAGATCAGGAGGAGGGAATTGGGAGGCTCCCCTTCAGGAGGGCAGTGAAGAGTTTCAGGTACCTGGGGGTGCAGGTGGCCAGGAGTTGGGGGGCTCTTCATAAGCTTAACTTCACCAGACTAGTGGAACAGATGGAGGAGGAATTTAAAAGGTGGGACATGGTGCCGCTATCGCTGGCGGGCAGAGTGCAATCCGTCAAAATGACGGTTCTCCCGAGGTTCTTGTTCCTCTTCCAGTGCTTGCCCATCTTTATCCCTAGGGCCTTTTTTAAAAGGGTGACCAGCAGCATCATGGGATTTGTTTGGGCGCATGGCACCCCGAGGGTGAAGAGGGTCTTCTTGGAGCGGAGTAGGGATGGGGGGGGGCTGGCGTTGCCCAACCTCTCGGGGTACTACTGGGCGGCCAACGTGTCGATGGTGCGTAAGTGGGTGATGGAGGGGGAGGGGGCAGCATGGAAACGGATGGAGAGAGCGTCCTGTGGGGATACAAGCCTGGGGGCCCTGGTAACGGCGCCGTGGCCGCTCCCTCCCACGAGGTATACCACGAGTCCGGTGGTGGCGGCTACCCTCAAGATTTGGGGGCAGTGGAGGCGACATAGGGGAGAAGTGGGGGGCTCGATGGAGGCTCCGTTAAGGGGGAACCATAGGTTCGTCCCGGGGAACATGGATGGGGGATTTCGGGGATGGTATAGAGCGGGCATTAGACAGCTGAAGGACCTGTTTATCGACGGAAGGTTTGCGAGCCTGGGGGAGTTGGAAGAGAAATTTGGGCTCCCGCCGGGAAACATGTTTAGATATCTGCAGGTAAAGGCATTTGCTAGACGGCAGGTGGAGGGATTCCCTGCGCTCCCCGCGAAGGGGGTGAGTGACAGGGTGCTCTCGGGGGTCTGGGTCGGGGAGGGGAAGATATCCGATATCTACAAGCTTATGCAGGAGAAGGAAGAGGCGTCAGTAGAGGAGCTAAAAACGAAGTGGGAGGGGGAACTGGGGGAACAGATCGAAGACGGGACATGGGCTGATGCCCTGGAGAGGGTAAATTCTTCCTCCTCGTGTGCGCGGCTTAGCCTCATCCAATTCAAGGTGCTGCATAGGGCCCACATGACTGGGACGAGGATGAATAGGTTCTTTGGGGGTGAAGATAGGTGTGCCAGGTGCTCGGGGAGTCCAGCGAACCATGCCCATATGTTCTGGGCATGCCCGGCATTGGAGGAGTTCTGGAAGGGGGTGGCGAGGACGGTGTCAAGGGTGGTGGGATCCAGGGTCAAGCCAGGATGGGGACTCGCGATCTTTGGGGTTGGGGTAGAGCCGGGAGTGCAGGAGGCGAAAGAGGCCGGTGTGCTGGCCTTTGCGTCCCTAGTAGCCCGGCGAAGGATTTTGCTACAGTGGAAGGACGCGAGGCCCCCAAGCGTGGAGACCTGGATCAATGACATGGCGGGCTTTATTAAGCTTGAGAAGGTTAAATTCGCCCTGAGAGGATCGGTGCAAGGGTTCTTTAAACGGTGGCAACCTTTCCTCGACTTTCTGGCTCAACGATAGGGTACTGGGACAGTGGCAGCAGCAACCCGGGGGGGGGGGGGGGGGGGGGGGCGTTGATTATGTTAGCTTATTTTATTTAAATTTGATTTATCTAATTTTAATTTATGGTTAAGGTCTCTTGTTTGGGGGGGGGGGTGGGGGAATGTGATACATGTGATGTTACGGTATGGGGGGAATTGTGGGTGTTATGGGGCTGTTAGTTGCATATTACTGCTTTTTGCTATACTTTTTGTTATATTTTCTGCAAAAAATTCCAATAAAAAAATTAAAAAAAAAAAAAAAAAGGTTATGAGGAAGCAGCAGCATTGTGGCATTGTTACTGGGCTAGTGTTCCAGAGACACAGGGTAACATTCTGGGGCCCCAGGTCCGAATTCCACCACAGCAGATGGGAATTGAATAAAAATCTGGAATTAAAAGTGTAATTGTCGATTGTCATAAAAACCTATCTGGTTTACTAATGTCCATTAGGGAAGGAAATCTACCGTCCGTATGTGGTCTGACCTACACACGACTCAACCACAGTGTGGTTGATTTTAAACTCCCCCTCAAGGGAGAAAATAGAGGTGGGAAATAAATACAGGCCCAGCCATAATCCCATGCAAGGATTTTTTAAAATTCTACTTCATGAATTTGGTAGTTTTCACTGTTAATGCTTTGGGTCTGCTGGATATACATATCCCCAGGAAGTATATGCTTTTAAAATATTGGAAAGACATTGAATTATTTTGGACACTTTCTTGGTGACCTGGTTTATGGCCTAAGTTTTTTTCCTAAAAGATTATAAGTTCACTTTGGACTGTGAGCAAGCTGTCTTTTCCAAGAAGTCACATGACCTCAGCTAAATGACCAGCAAGATGCCTAAGAAGAAATAGGGCACGATCTAACCAAATTTGTTCCAAGCATGGATTGGGAATCGCTGGGTGTTTCCCAATGGCTGATCCAGCGAGGCCGTCTCTGGTATCTAACGTCAATTAGGGCTCTTAATGATGCCCCACATGTTTTTCACTGCACGTGACTGTCCTGCCAGCTGTTTTGTGCTGGAACTGTGCCCGGCATCTTCCCGTGACAAGGGGGAGCAGCACTTAAACCAATCCCGCAGAGCAAATCCCAGGCAGCATTCAACCATGCCATCACACAGACCAGAGTCGCGATTAGGGGATGCTGTCCTGGCCAGGTTCATGACATGGTCGAGTACAGGACGGATATACCCTGTTCCCCAGAGGGGGTCAGAGACTCAGCCACAAGGCAGCCAGTGCCACCTGAGAGGCACCCTGCCCCCCCCCCCCCCCCCCCCCCCCCCGGCAGCTCTGCTCCTGGCACCCCTACCCCTGGCTCCACACCCCAGCACAATGACGCGCCCGTGCCCCAGCAGACCATGCTCACTCCACCCATGCCCAGCAATGCTACACATCCATGTCCCCCACCATGCCCCCATCGCCACCGGTGAAGCATGCAGTGATCATCTCATGATGCACCACTTTATGACCCCTAGGAGAAGCTGCAGCACAATCGGTAGGGAAGGGCAGTGGAATGGCAGACCTCAGGGTCTTCACTCCCTACGAGGAACGAGCCTTGAAGGTTGCAGAGGTAGCTGAAGACAGACTGTCACCGAAGTCGAGCTTGGCCTATGCAGCAGCGATGAATATCCACTGGCACCAACCCAGATGAGCTGTCACACATTAGGCGTTCATGCCAGCATGATGATTCTTTCCTGTCACTGACCACATGTCCTATCTCCCACAGGGGCTTTAGCTGGCAGTGCTGCCTCATCCGGGGTGGATACCCCCCCCCCCCCCCCCCCGCCACCCGGTGGGTACCACACTCCCCGCCTCCTCCCAACAGAACACTTCGGAGGAAATCTCCAACGATGCCACCATTGATGTGTCATGGTTGTCAACCCCACCCTCCACCAGAACAGAATCGCACACCTCAGTGGGCAGAAATAGTGGACAGACTTCTGGGGCATGTTCTGGTGAGCACCTCAAAGCTGTAGATGCACATTAGAGGCAGGAACGTCCAGGGGAGACAGCAGGTGGAGGTTTGCTGGATCCCAGGACCCAGCTGAGTCCCAGTCTGATGCTGAGTCTCTGGATCTGGCTATCCCAGAGCTGCTGCAATCAATAGGGTGTGGCCATGAGATTCAGAGGGGAACATTTTTTTAAAATTTAGAGTACCCAATTCATTTTTTCAATTAAGGGGCAATTTAGTGTGGCCAATCCACCTATCCTGCACATCTTTGGGTTGCGGGGGCTAAACCCACACAAACACGGGGAGAATGTACAAACTCCACACGGACAGTGACCCAGAGCCGGGATCGAACCTGGGACCTCTGTGCCATGAGGCCATAGTGCTAACCCACTGCGCCATCGTGCTGCCACTAGCATGCCCATACTTACTGAAACATAACAAATTAGGCAAGGGACAGAGGCACCTACAGAACATCAGCGCACAAACTTTGAGGATGAGGACAGACAAACGGTCTGAGGATGGGGATCACACCTGCAAACAATAGATTTTTTTTTATTTTTATGTTTTTTATTGAGTTTTCATATTTTATATCCAACAAATTACAAATTATTAGAAAACAAAACACGCAAAAATTAACATGTATATTTACAGATAAGCATCTTCATAATAACAACTGTGGCCGCCCCCTTTAGCCGGCATACATATTTTACATTCCCCAAATGGCCGAGGCACATGTTTATAGACATTTATTTACAGTTTGGTTTTGGGCCTTAGCTTGCCATCAAACCCCCATAACTAACCCGTAGCCCTCCCCCTCCTCCCCCCCCCCCCCCCCCCCCCCACCCCCGGCTACCTTCCCCCGATTCCCGTCCATTTTCCCCTGATTCTTGGCCACCCGACTATTCTTCCTCTTGTTCGTTGGCCACAAACAGGTCCCGGAACAATTGCATGAATGGCTCCCACATTCTGTGAAAGCCGTCGTCTGACCCTCGGATGGCGAATTTGATTTTCTCCATTTGGAGAGATTCCGAGAGGTCGGACAGCCAGTCTGCAGCTCTGGGCGGTGCTGTTGACCGCCAGCCAAACAGGATTCTACGGCGGGCGATCAGCGAGGCAAAGGCAAGGGCGTCCGCCCTCCTCCCCAGGAATAGATCTGGCTGGTCTGAAACCCCGAAGACCGCCACTATCGGGCATGGCTCCACCCTCACCCCCACCACTTTGGACATAGCCTCGAAGAAGGCTGTCCAGTACTCCACAAGTCTGGGGCAAGACCAGAACATGTGGGCGTGGTTGGCCGGGACTCTTTGGCACCGTTCACATCTGTCCTCCACCTCCGGGAAGAACCTACTCATACGGTTTCTTGTTAAGTGGGCTCTATGTACCACTTTTAGTTGCGTCAGGCTGAGCCTTGCGCACGTGGAGGTGGAGTTGACCTTATGCAGTGCTTCGCTCCAGAGTCCCCACCCTATCTCAATCCCCAGGTCATCCTCCCATTTCTTTCTTGTTGCGTCCAGTTCGGTGTTGTCCCTTTCTACCAGTCGGTCATACATGTCGCTACATTTCCCTTTCTTTAGGATACTTGCGTCCAGTAGGTCTTCCAGTAGTGTCTGTCGTGGCGGTTGTGGGTGCGTCCTTGTCTCCTTTCGTAAGAAGTTTTTGAGCTGCAGGTACCGTAGCTCGTTCCCCCTGGCTAGCCGAAATTTCTCTGTCAGTTCGTCCAGTGTTGCGATCCTGTCATCCATGTATAGGTCCCTGACTGTCAGTGTCCCCCCGTCCTGCCTCCACCTTTTGAAGGTTGCGTCAGTCAGTGCTGGTGTGAACCTATGGTTGTTGCAGATGGGAGCCTTGTCCGACATTTTGGTCAGGCCAAATTGCTGCCGCAGTTGGTTCCAGGATTGGAGGGTGGCTGTCACCACTGGGTTGCTGGAGTGTTTTTTGGGTGGGGATGGGAGTGCTGCCGTGGCGAGGGCCCGGAGGGAGGTCCCCATGCAGGAGGCCTCCTCCGCACGCACCCACTCAGCTTCTGGCTCCTGGATCCATCCCCTTACTCGCTCGGCTGTTGCTGCCCAGTGGTAGAATTGTAGGTTCGGGAAGGCTAGCCCCCCCCCTGGATTTTGTTTTTTGTAGGACCTTCTTTGGGATCCTAACATTTTTACCCCCCCCCCCCATACGAACGCCATGATAAGTTTGTCCAGCGCTTTGAAATAATACAGATTTTAAACATCACAGCTTCAAAAACACTGCTCACGACTTCAAATATGCATATTCTTTGCCTTTGTTACACACACCATTATTACTACCAAATAAATATTGTTGTCAAAGTTAGGCAATTAAAAAAATAAGGATGAGCCAAAAGTAGATTTGCATTCGGCAACATGTCAAAGAAATTAAATGGCCTGCAGGTAGTGCTTGCTATTTGGTTCGGTCTTAGTTGCCTTTGTAAGCAAAGTTAATGATACAGCTCCAAAAGAGTTCCAAATGTCTGTAATAAACAATATACAATCCACATTAAATGCACAACATTAAGAGATGAAAAAGAATCCAGCAAAGCATATAATCATCAGTCACATTTCACAGAATCCTGCAGCTTCCTTCTCACCATTTTTATGGCTGACAGTCTCCAAGTAAAATTCAACTTCAAAGCTCAAGCTCAACCAATGCCCAGACACTGTGGACAGGGTACTAATAAGCTGTCTAGAAGGACATTATCACAGCGGATAATAATGCAAGCTCCTACTGAGTGAACAGGAAGTGTTTGAATGAAGCAATGATAGTACAAGCTGAGAGAATTAAAACAGTGTGGCCTTTAAACAAAAACATTTAAGAGAAACCAAAGGCTTTAAAACCAGCACTTAATCGGGCAGCTAATTTTTACTTCAATGTCAGATAAAGCTGTACAATGAAATGTCTATGAACTAAATGCTCGCTACTCAAAATATACTCAAGTGCAACAGAGAAGCTGGATTTCACTTAGTGAGAAGGTTCCACCTACGGCTGACCACTAAAACATCAAGAACTCGGAAGTCTTTTGTAAATTTATGGCAACTTTGAAAAAATATATTCCCTCAAGGACAGATCCTGAAACATGCAAAGGAACTCACATCCTGGTTTGTCACTGTTGCTCTTGTTACGAGCAGGTGCGGAGGGGTGAAATTACTCCCTTATTCCCCCACTCCTCATTTGACTCTAGCAGGGCTTGTTTTTTAAGAATAGAGAGAGGATGTGCTTTGCCAATTCTGTCAGTGTCACATAATTTACATGTCAAGGTTGTGGATTACTCAGACAGGTTTTATTAGGTTAAACAAAGAGCGAGTTTATCGAGAGTGAGGTAAGTTTATTGAAACTATTCCGAGCTTAAAAAAATTAGAAAAATATGACAACATTCGCATGGTCACAGATATTGACTTGGGCATGTACACATACCAGCACACACAAGAGTAAAGCATGTCAGGCTTTTACTGTCCACGAAAGATGGCGTACAGTTAGCTGTTTCTTGATGGGTCTCGTTGCAGTGATTCAATGTTGCGGCCATTTGGTTTAACTGCAATCAGACAGAGCAGAAGTCCATGTTTTAAAAGATCTTGGTTTGCTGTCCGTTTCTTCTCGGGGTGGTCACTTTACAAACCGCACGCAGTACTCTCATAGAGCGAGAAAAGACACATAGCTCCAATTGCCTATTCCAATGAGGTGCAGAAGGAGGCCATTCGGCCCATCGAGTCTGGACCGGGACATCTTGTTGAAGTTGTCTAAGGCATTGGTAAGAGCACACATGGAATACTGTGTTCCGTTCTGGTCACCTATTATAGGAAGGATATTGTTAAACTAGAAATAGTGCAGAAGAGATTTACGAGGATGCTACCTGGACTTGATGGTCTGAGTTATAAGGAGAGGCTGGATATCTGGGACTTTTTTCCCCTGGAGCGTAGGAGACTTAGGGGTGATCTTATAGAGGACCATAAAATAATGAGAGCAGAGATAAGGTAGTCAACATCTTTTCCCAAAGATAGAGGAGTCTAGAACTCAAGGGCATAGGTTTAAGGTGAGAGGGGAGAGATACAAAAGAGACCAGAGGGGATTTTTTTTCACACAGAGGGTGGTGAGCATCTGGAACGAGCTGCCAGAAGCAGTGATACAGGCGGGTACAATTTTTTTCCTGTAAAAATCTGTAGACAGTTACATGGACAGGGTGGGTACATGGGGATATGGGCCAAATGCAGGCAAGTGGGACTAGCTTAGTGATAGAAACTGGGCGGCATGGACCAGATGGGCCGAAGGTCCTGTTTCCACGCTGTAAACATCTATGACTCTATGACTATGGCTCTCGGAAAGAGTACCCTACTTAAGTCCATACCTCCACCCTATCCCCAGTAACCCCACCTAACCAGTTTTTGGACACTAAGGGCAATTTAGGATGGCCAATCCATCTAACCTGCAAATCTTTGAACTGTGGGAGGAAACCCACACAGCCACGGGGAGAATGTGCAGGTCCCGCACAGACAGTCACCCAAGCAGGGAATCGATCCTGGGACCCTGGAGCTGTGAAGCAACAGTGCTAACCACTGTGCTACCGTGCCGCCCAACTTGGCCTTCCACTTCTTCCTCTCTCCTGCTTGACAGGGGACCCCTCGAAATACCTTGCCTGTTGTATATTCCAGAGGGGCTTGATCAGTTCCTATCTGCTGTAAGGGGCAGCACGGTGGTGCAGTGGATAGCACTGCTGCCTCATGGCGCTGAAGTCCCAGGTTCGATCCCGGCTCTGGGTCACTGTCCGTATGGAGTTTGCACATTCTCCCAGTGTTGCGTGGGTTTCGCCCCCACAACCCAAAAATGTGCAGGGTAGGTGGATTGACCACGCTAAATTGCCCCTTAATTAGAAAAATGAATTGGGTACTCTAAATTTTTTTAAAAAAAATATCGGCTGTAGTTATTGCTTCAAAGCAGGTCATTGATGTTACGACATCCTGGGCTAGTGGTCAATTCCAGCCCCACTTGATCCAGAGTAGCAACACAGTTGAAATTAACTTTTAATTTTAAAAAGTACCCAATGTCTTTGGCTACCCAATAACTACTGTAACCAGGTTTTTAAATTTAAACACAATTAACTTTTATTATTAACAGCAACTATAATTAAATATGCAACAAATACAACTGGTCCATACTGTCTAATTTCTAACCCCCCCCCCCCCCCCTTTAACTTGCCCTACCATCTACTCACACACAAGACAAACAAACAGAGGGGAGGGAAAGAGGGGTGTAAAAAATTTTTTAATGATAACGTTTTTATTCAGAGAGACGTCCTCCAGTTAGATTCTTTCTTAAGAATAGGCCTACTGTTGGGTGATACCTTTGTCTTCAGTCTGTAATGGTTTTCACTGCAGACTCATCAGGGTCTAGAGACTTTTGCGTTTGCACAGTAGACAGCAGAGAAGAGAGAGAGAACAGCTTCCACCTTGAGGGTCCAGTAGCTTCTGTGTAAATTCGCAGCAACAGCAAGCAGCCAACATTTAAGAGAAAGTGAGAGAGAAAGAGAGAGTGAGAGAAAAATTGAGAGAGAGACAGCAACACAACTTACCCTTTGGAGTCCAGAGACTTTCTTCTGGATCCTCTGAAAACTCCACCTGCATCGCTGTCAGTTTCCAGGCAGAATACTAACCCTGGCCAATCCATTGACCACCAGCCAACCAATCGAGCTGAATCCCTCAAATCTCTTGGGTGTCATAAAGTCTGAGTTCTACTGTTCAAAATTTAAAAATTCAGAGCACAGCGTAATATTTTGCAACTTTTGAGTTCCTCACTTCCTCTGCTCAACTTAAAACTATGTCTCTATTAAAGATCCATGGACTAAAAATGATAACACAAATTTAAATAAATAGGAAATAAGGGAATCAACAGGAAGGGCCGTTACATAGAATTTTGATGTCTCAGAAACATTTGCAAAGTCTCAGTGTGGTGTGAAGTCAGGATGTGGCGTTTCCACGCTCCCAGGTGTTGACTGCCTGTCTTTATTCCAACTTTGTGCGATGTGAATTTGTGTTTTGCAGCAGTTCAGCCTGCTTGGCCTTCGGGGTTTGTCTTCGGGGTTCCATTTGAAAATCCAACCTGTGGAAAAAAAAATCCGAAATCATTTTCAAAATGCATATCCTCGTGACACAGATCCATGAGAGCAAATATTTCTCCTTACCATTTTAAGGCATTCAACTCTAGGCAGCTCATTTTCTTGGCAGCACCATACCATTCAAATCAGAAATGAAGAGAAAACTGCAAACCAATATTCCCCCATTTGCTGCTCTATCCGAGTTCAGTTAACAGCACAGGTTGGGGATTGCACCTGAGTGCTTCCTTGTCTAAATGGCTGAGCTATTTACAGGGCAATCTTGTTGATGTACGAGGAGAGCTTTCATAAAAGAGTAACCAAATAACACAGCATCCAATGAAGATACATTGCCTCATGCAGAATATTTCCACCGCATTTTTTGATTGGATGTGACAGGACTGTAGAATTTTAGGGCAGCACCGAGGTCCCAAGTTCGATCTCGGCTCTGGGTCATTATCATTGTGGAGTTTGCACATTCTCCCTGCATTTGCCTGGGTTTCGCCCCCACAACCCAAAGATGTGCAGGCTAGGTGGATTGGCCATGCTAAATTGCCCCTTAATTGGAAAAAATAAATTGGGGACTCTAAATTTATTTTAAAAAAAGACTAGAGTTCTGATCTGACCCATTGGTTGTTCAATTGCATAGTTCTATTACATGCTGCTTCCACTGTTAACATGCCTATAATCTTGCATTATACTTCACCAGGTTAATTGGTACCTCCATTTTTAGGAATACCCTGCTGCTCCCTGCATTAATGATTCCCTGGTTGATACCTTGGCTTTATGTTTTTTTATAAATTTAGAGTACCCAATCCGTTTTTCCAATTAAGGGGCAATATAGCATGGCCAATCCACCTAGCCTGCACATCTTTGGGTTGTGGGGGCGAAACCCACGCAAACACGGGGAGAATGTGCAATGATACTCAGAAATAGGAAAGGAGCAGTCACCTTGTTGGGAGTTTTCTATAGGCCCCCAATAGCAGCAGAGATGTGGAGGAACAGATTGGGACACAGATTTTGGAAAGGTGCAGAAGTCACAGGGTAGTAGTCATGGGTGACTTCAACTTCCAAAACATTGAGTGGAAACTCTTTAGATCAAATAGTTTGGATGGGGTGGTGTTTGTGCAGTGTGTCCAGGAAGCTTTTCTAACACAGTATGTAGATTGTCCGACCAGAGGGGAGGCCATATTGGATTTGGTACTTGGTAATGAACCAGGGCAAGTGATAGATTTGTTAGTGGGGGAGCATTTTGGAGGTAGTGACCACAATTCTGTGACTTTCACTTTAGTAATGGAGAGGGATAGGTCCGTGCAAGGTTTACAACTGGGGGAAGGGTAAATACAATGCTGTCAGACAGGAATTGAAATGCATAAGTTGGGAACATAGGCTGTCAGGGAAGGACACAAGTGAAATGTGGAACTTGTTCAAGGAACAGGTACTGCGTGTCTTTGATATGTATGTCCCTGTCAGGCAGGGAAGAGATGGTCGAGTGAGGGAACCATGGTTGACAAGAGAGGTTGAATGTCTTGTTAAGAGGAAGAAGGAGACTTATATAAGGCTGAGGAAACAAGGTTCAGACAAGGCGCTGGAGGGGTGCAAGATAGCCAGGAGGGAACTGAAGAAAGGGATTAGGAGAGCTAAGAGAGGACATGAAAAATCTTTGGTGGGTAGAATCAAGGAAAACCCCAAGGCCTTTTACACATATGTGAGAAATATGAGAATGACTAGAGCGTGGGTAGGTCCGATCAAGGACAGTAGCGGGAGATTGTGTATTGAGTCTGAAGAGATAGGAGAGGTCCTGAACGAGTACTTTTCTTCAGTATTTACAAACGAGAGGGGCCATATTGTTGGAGAGGACAGTGTGAAACAGACCGGTAAGCTCGAGGAGATACTTGTTAGGAAGGAAGATGTGTTGGGCGTTTTGAAAAACTTGAGGATAGACAAGTCCCCCGGGCCTGACGGGATATATCCAAGAATTCTATGGGAAGCAAGAAATGAAATTGCAGAGCCGTTGGCAATGATCTTTTCGTCCTCACTGTCAACAGGGGTGGTACCAGGGGATTGGAGAGTGGCGAATGTCTTGCCCCTGTTCAAAAAAGGGAATAGGGATAACCCTGGGAATTACAGGCCAGTTAGTCTTACTTCGATGGTAGGCAAAGTAATGGAAAGGGACTGAGGGATAGGATTTCTGAGCATCTGGAAAGACACTGCTTGATTAGGGATAGTCAGCACGGATTTGTGAGGGGTAGGTCTTGCCTTACAAGTCTTATTGACTTCTTTGACGAGGTGACCAAGCATGTGGATGAAGGTAAAGCAGTGGATGTAGTGTACATGGAATTTAGCAAGGCATTTGAAAAGGTTCCCCATGGTAGGCTTATGCAGAAATTAAGGAGGCATGGGATAGTGGGAAATTTGGCCAGTTGGATAACGAACTGGCTAACCGATAGAAGACAGAGAGTGGTGGTGGATGGCAAATAATCAGCCTGGAGCCCAGTTACCAGTGGCGTACCACAGGGATCAGTTCTGGGTCCTCTGCTGTTTGTGATTTTCATTAATGACTTGGATGAGAGGGTTAAAGGGTTGGACAGTAAATTTGCCGATGATACGAAGATTGGTGGAGTTGTGGATAGTGAGGAGGGCTGTTGTCGGCTGCAAAGAGGCATAGATACGATGCAGAGCTGGGCTGTGAAGTGGCAGATGGAGTTTAACCCTGACAAGTTTGAGGTTGTCCATTTTGGAAGGACAAATATGAATGCGGAATACAGGGTTAACGGTAGGGTTCTTGGCAATGTAGAGGAGCAGAGAGATCTTGGGGTCTATGTTCATAGATCTTTGAAAGTTGTCACTCAAGTGGATAGAGCTGTGAAGAAGGCCTATGGTGTGCTAGCCTTCATTAGCAGAAGGATTGAATTTAAGAGCCGTGAGGTGATGATGCAGCTGTACAAAACCTTGGTCAGGCCACATTTGGAGTACTGTGTGCAGTTCTGGTCACCTCATTTTAGGAAGGATGTGGAAGCTTTGGAAAAGGTGCAAACGAGATTTACCAGGATGTTGCCTGGAATGGAGAGGTTGAGGGGCAACGAGGAAAGGTTGAGGGGCAACTTGATAGAGGTTTATAAGATGATCAGGGGAATAGATAGAGTAGACAGTCAGAGACTTTTGCCCCGGGTGGAACAAACCATTATAAGGTTTAAGGTAAATGGTGGAAGATATAGGGGGGATGTCAGAGGTAGGTTCTTTACCCAGAGAGTAGTGGCTGTGTATGCACTGCCTGTGGAAGTAGTTGAGTCGGAAACGTTAGGGACCTTCAAGCGGCTATTGGATAGGTACATGGATTATGGTAGAATAATGGAGTGTGGATTAATTTGTTCTTAAGGGCAGCACGGTAGCATTGTGGATAGCACAATTTCTTCACAGCTCCAGGGTCCCAGGTTCGATTCCGGCTACTGTCTGTGTGGAGTCTGCACATCCTCCCAGTGTGTGCGTGGGTTTCCTCCGGGTGCTCCGGTTTCCTCCCACAGTCCAAAGATGTGCAGGTTGGGTGGATTGGCCATGATAAATTGCCCTTAGTGTCCAAAATTCTATGATCTATGATTAACCTAGGACAAAAGTTCGGCACAACATCGTGGACCGAAGGGCCTGTTCTGTGCTGTATTTCTCTATGTTCTATGATACCTTGGCTTTATGAGAACAGTAGAGTGAGAGAAATGCTGGGCCATGAGGTTACAGATCGTGATTGAATACAATTCTGCTGCTGATAGTCCATAAAATCTCGTGGATGCCAGGGTTTGAGCTGTTAGATCTGTTCTCAGTCTAACCCATTCAGCATGATCAATGGTATCCTCAGTGTGAATAGAGGACTTTGACTCCAAGAGGTCACTCCTATACTGTCAAGAATAGATGCATCTGCACTGATAGGTCAATGAGGGCAAAGTCACATAGATTTCTTATTTGCTTTTTCCCCTTATGACCTGCCACAAACCCAGTTTAATAGATATGACCCTCAGAGCTGGGCCACCCATGCTGATGGGCAATGATGTCCCCCACCCAGAGTATATTCTGTGTCCTTGCTATCCTCAGTGCTCATCCGAATGGTGTTCAACATGGAGAAGTACTCATGCTTCAGCTGAGGGAGGTAGTGATCCACGGGAGGTTTCCTTGCCCATGTTTTTTTTTTAAATTTAGAGTACCCAATTCATATTTTCCAATTAAGGGGCAATATAGCGTGGCCAATCCACCTATCCAACACATCTTTGTGTTGTGGGGGATAAACCCACGCAAACACGGGGAGAATGTGCAAACTCCACACGGACAGTGACCCAGAGCCGGGATCGAACCTGGGACCTCGGCGCCGTGAGACAGCCAGGGCTAACCAACTGCGCCACCGTGCTGCCCTTGTTTTTTTTTTGTAGTTGTTTTTTATTCAATAAAATCCAAACAACATCTAGAGATTTCAACTCCTTAATTCAGCTCTTTCACAGCCAGACCTGGAGGCAGGGACTGTTTCAGATTTTCAGCCTTTTCTTTATCCATGATGACGAGCGCATATAGGTACCCGCTGCGCCGCTCTGTGAATTTTACATTGCCCCTGTTCTTCTTAATTTTTGCAGATTTTGCATCCTTTCTTCTAGCTGTTAACAGAAAGTCTTTGATTTATGCAATCATCCGAGGCATGGCTGTGAGGAGTCAAGCGGCGGGGGAGACAAACCGCACTCTGAGGCTCAGCCGCTCTTCCTTGCCCATGTTTGACCTAAAGCCACGAGGTTTCACGTGGCCTGGAGTCAATTTTGATGACTCAAAGGACAACTTCCTCCCGACTGTACAGTACTGTACCCCCCACCTCTGGTGGGTCTGTCCTGCCGGTGGGACAGGACATACACAGGAAGGAGAGGGGAGTCCGGGGCATTGGCTGTGATGTATGGTTGGGTCAATATGACTGTGTCAGGCTGTTGCTCGACTAGTCTGTGGGATGTCAGAAAGGACGACTGCAGAGTCAACAGGGCGGTGTATGCTCTTGTCACTTCTGGTGCCTAGGTTGATGCTGGTCGATCCATCACTTTTTTGAGTTTTCTAGAATGATCCAATACAAATGAGTGGCTTGTTAGGCCATTTCAGTGGGCAGTTAAGAGTCAACCACATTGTTGTAGGTCTATGATCACTTGTGGACCAGACCGGGAAAGGAAGATTAGATTTCCTACTCTAAAGGACATCAGACAACCAAATAGGTTATTGCGACACTCTGGCAGGTCCATGGTCACAATTACTGTAGATTTTTAATCAAGATTTATAAATTGAATTTTAATTTCCCCAGCTGGGGCGGCAATTTTAATGAACAAACAGGTTTGATTTTCGGTGGACAAGGTAGTGGCGGACCCAGCCGGTAAGTACATGATGGTTACAGAGTCTTCAGTTGGTTGGTTGGTGGTTGGACCGTTCTAGGCCAAAATTGTTGGGGCTCTTGGGGGTGGCGAAGATGCTGTTAGTATTTATGGAGCAGATGGGGGGCAGATCTGTGGACGTTTATGTACCCGGGGAAGGGGATGGGGTAAGGAATTCACATTCTTATAAAGAATACATAAGGTATATTCCAGGAATTACTTTTTTCTGGTGGATAGGTCTCTTCCTTTGGTGAAGAAGGCAGAATATTCAACCATTGTCATCTCAGATTATGCCCCATATTTGGTGGATTTGGTTTAGGAGTTGGGCCCTGTTCAGCGCCCCTCATGGGGTTTAGATGTAGGGTTATTAGCAGACTTGAGGTTTTGTGAAGGCATGTCCAAGGCCATTGGTGAGTACATTGTATTCAATAGGAATGATTCTGCCGTACCCTCCATGTTTTGGGAGGCTATGCAGGCGGTCATTAGGGGAGAGATTAAATCATACAAGGTGCATATGGAGAGGGAGGTAAGGGCAGAATGGCAGAGGTTGGTGGATGAGATCTTGGAAGTGGACCATAGGTACTCGTGCAACCCTACCCCAGAGCTCCTGGTGAGCAGGAAAAAGCTGCAGAAACAGTTTGATCTGTTGTCTACAGAGAAGACAGTGAGACAGTTGCAGCATTCAAGGGGGTCTTTTATGAGTATGGGGCGAAGGCCAACCACCTGTTAGCTCCTCAGCTGAGGTGGCAGGTGGCTTCTTGGGAGATTTTTCAGGTTAAGAATTCGAATGGTATTTACTTTCCGCCCCAGCATTTGAGGCTTTTTATTTCTTTTTTTATAAATGTTTTTTATTGAGTTTTCATATTTTATATATGACAAATTACAAATTATTAGAGAGAAAAAAAGAAAACACAAAAATTTAACATGAATATTTACAGGTAAGCATCTTCATAACAACAATTGTGGCCGCCCCCTTTAGCCAGCATACATATTTTACATTCCTCAATATGGCCGAGGCACATGTTTATAGGCATTTATTTATAGTTTGGTTTTGGGCCTTAGCTTGCCATCAAACCCCATAATGAGCCCGTAACCCCCCCCCCCCCCCCCCCCCCCCACCGGCCACCTTCCCCCGATTCCCGTCCATTTTCCCCTGATTCTTGGCCACCCGACTATTCTTCCTCTTGTACGTTGGCCACAAACAGGTCCCGGAACAATTGCATGAATGGCTCCCACGTTCTGTGGAAGCCGTCGTCTGACCCTCGGAGGGCGAATTTGATTTTCTCCATTTGGAGAGATTCCGAGAGGTCGGACAGCCAGTCTGCAGCTCTGGGCGGTGCTGCTGACCGCCAGCCAAACAGGATTCTACGGCGGGCGATCAGGGAGGCAAAGGCAAGGGTCCGCCCTCCTCCCCAGGAATAGATCTGGCTGGTCTGAAACCCCGAAGACCGCCACTATCGGGCATGGCTCCACCCTCACCCCCACCACTTTGGACATAGCCTCGAAGAAGGCTGTCCAGTACTCCACAAGTCTGGGGCAAGACCAGAACATGTGGGCGTGGTTGGCCGGGCCTCTTTGGCACCGCTCACATCTGTCCTCCACCTCCGGGAAGAACCTACTCATACGGTTTCTTGTTAAGTGGGCTCTTTGCGTCAGGCTGAGCCTTGCGCACGTGGAGGTGGAGTTGACCCTATGCAGTGCTTCGCTCCAGAGTCCCCACCCTATCTCCATCCCCAGGTTGTCCTCCCATTTCCTTCTTGTTGCGTCCAGTACGGTGTCGTCCCTATCTACCAGTCGGTCATACATGTCACTACAGTTCCCTTTCTCTAGGATACTTGCGTCCAGTAGGTCTTCCAGTAGTGTCTGTCGTGGCGGTTGTGGGCACGTCCTTGTCTCCTTTCGTAGGAAGTTTTTGAGCTGCAGGTACCGTAGCTCGTTCCCCCCAGCTAGCTGAAATTTCTCTGTCAGTTCGTCCAGTGTTGCGATCCTGTCGTCCGTGTATAGGTCCCTGACTGTCAGTGTCCCCCGTCCTGCCTCCACCTTTTGAAGGTGGAGTCAGTCAGTGCTGGTTTGAACCTATGGTTGTTGCAGATGGGAGCCTTGTCCGACATTTTGTACAGGCCAAATTGCTGCCGCAGTTAGTTCCAGGATTGGAGGGTGGCTGTCACCACTGGGCTGCTGGAGTGTTTTTTGGGTGAGGATGGGAGTGCTGCCGTGGCGAGGGCCCGGAGGGAGGTTCCCATGCAGGAGGCCTCCTCCGCACGCACCCACTCGGCTTCTGGCTCCTGGATCCATCCCCTTACTCGCTCGGCTGTTGCCGCCCAGTGGTAGAATTGTAGATTCGGGAGGGCTAGCCCCCCCCTGGATTTTGTTTTTTGTAGGTTCTTCTTTGGGATCCTAGCATTTTTACCCCCCATACGAACGCCATGATAAGTTTGTCCAGCGCTTTGAAAAAGGCCTTGGGGATGTAGATCGGAATGGATCTAAACAGGAAGAGGAACCTGGGCAGTACGTTCATTTTGATCGTCTGGACTCTCCCCGCGAGGGAGAGCGGGAGTGTGTTCCATCTTTGCAGGTCCTTTTTAACTTCCTCCGCCAGGCTGGTGAGGTTCCATTTGTGGATCCCTTTCCAGTCATGGGCTATTTGGATCCCCAGGTAGCGGAATTTATGTCGGGCTTGTTTGAACGGCAGCCCCTTTAGTGCTGCCCCCCCCCCCCCCCCCCCCCCCCCCCCCCCTTGCGGGTGTACTGGGAAGATCTCACTTTTGCTCATGTTGAGTTTGTAGCCCGAGAAGGCTCCAAACTCTTTCAGGAGCGCGATGATTCTGTCCATGCTGCTTTGTGGGTCCGAGATAGAGAGGAGCAGATCATCCGCATAGAGTGAGACTCTGTGCTCTCTGCCTCCCCTTCAGATCCCCCTCCAATTTTTTGCTGCCCTGAGCGTGATTGCTAGCGGTTCGATTGCTAGTGCGAACAGCAGCGGGGACAGTGGGCATCCTTGTCTTGTGCCCCTGTGCAGCTGGAAGTTTGAGGCTTCTTAAAGAGTCTTTACAAGATCTGTTTCCAGTGGAATTCTATAAGAAGTTTGCAGATCAGTTGGTTCTGTTGCTGTAGACATGTTTAATGACTCTCTATCCCAGGGATGCCTGCCGGCTACACTTCCGCAGGCCTCCATTTTGCTCCTGTTGAAAATGGATAAGGACCCAATGGAGTGTGGGTCATACCGGCCTATTTCGCTGCTAAATGTGGATGCCAAGGTATTGGCCAAGGTATTGTCAATAAGGCTGAAGCCCTGCCTCCCTGAGGTGATTGTGGAGGATCAGACAGGCTTTGTCAAGGGCCAGCAGGTGTCAGCCAATATTCGGAAGCTGCTGAATGTGGTTCTCCCCAAATCCAAAGAGCCCGTGCCTGTGGTAATTATGTCATTAAAAGCGGAAATACGTCCCTAGTAGCCCAGCGGAGGATCTTGCTGCAGTGGAAAGATGCGAGACCTCCGAGTGTGGAGACCTGGATTAATGACATGGCGGGATTCATTAAGCTGGAGAGGGTCAAGTTCGCCCTGAGGGGGTCGGTACAAGGGTTCTTTAGGAGGTGGCAGCCTTTCCTCGACTTTCTGGCTCAACGATAAGGTACTAGGTCAGCAGCAGCAGCAACCCGGGGTGGGGGGGGGGGGAGTTTTAGGGGAATAGTGTTTAAGTTAATTTGCTTATTGTTAATTTATTCTGTTGTTTATTGGGATTGGGGGGTTTGTTATATGTGTTGTTACGGGTGCCGGGGGGGTGTTTATTACTAATATTGTTATTATTGTTTTGTTGATATATATTTTTCAAAAAATTCCAATAAAAATTTTTTTTTTTTAAAAAAAAGCAAAAATACATTTGACAGGGTGAAGTGGAAGTACCAGTTCAAAGTTTTGAAGAAGGCCAAAATAGATTTCCCAGGTATAGTTGTTTTATAGAGTCCCCATGGCCTGTGTTTGTACCAATACCTTGAGTTTGGGATACTTTCATTTGAAAAGGGGGATTAGACAGGGGTATCCAATGTCTCCTCTCTTATTTGCGCTGGCGATTGAGCCCTTAGCCGTAGCTTTGGAGGGCTTTAGGTATGTGGAAGGGATAAAGAGGTTGGAGGTGGAGCAAAGGGTGTCCCTATATGCGGACAATCTGCTGCTTTATGTTACGGACCCGGTACCTACTATGGTGATATAATGGAGCTATTGAGGAGCTTTCGTTCATTTCGGGCTATAAGCTGAATCTGGAAAAGAGTGAATATTTTATGGTTATTTCCCCAGAGAGGGGAGTCAACCTGGGAGTGTTTCCTTTTCGCTTGGCCAGTTCTAGCTTCAGATATCTGGGAGTCCGGCTGTCCCATAATTGGACCTGGCTCCATAAAGTGAATTTCACGAGTCTAGTGGACAAGGTTAAGTCCGATTTGCAAAAGTGGGACAACCTTCCCTCCCTCCCTGGTGGGCAGAGTCCAGTCAATTAAGGCTCTGAGCGTAGTTCATCAATGAGATAGGCAGTCGGGAGGCCTAGCACTGTCGAATTTGCTTTATTATTATGGGTGGCCAATTCTGAGAAGGTGCGCGAGTGGTGCAGTGACCCAGGTTCCGTATGGGGACAGATAGAGGCGAGGTCGAGTCGGGGGTCTGCTCTGGGGGTGTTGGTGAAGGCCTCGCTTCCTTTTTCTACAGCTAGTTATTCCTTGAACTCAGTGGTCATGTCTACTTTAAGGATATAGAGTAAATTCAGGCAGAACTTTAAGCTTGGAGTCATGTCGAAACTGGCCCCTATCTGTGCCAATCATTTATTTGAACTGCCGAGATTGGAAGCCACGTTCGGGGTGTGGGAAGGGAAGGGACTGGTGAGATTCGGGGATTTGTTTATAGAAGGATAGTTTGCAAGCTTGGAGGAATTGACGGCAAAATTTGAGCGAGGGATGGGGGGAATACTCGTTCAGGTACCTCCAGATAAGGAATTTTATGCGGGTGGCCTTCCCAACATTTCCCGAGGTACCGCGGTCTCTGTTGGAAAGGGTAATCGCTGGCAGGGTCGGAAGAGGGTGACACATCTGGGGCGAAATTCTCCGACCCCCAGCAGGGTCGGAGAATCGTCTGGGGCCGCCGAAAATCCCGCCCCCGCCGTGACAGAAATTCTCCGCCACCCGGGAATTGGCGAGGGCGGGAATCATGCCCCACCAATTGGCGTGACGTTCGCTCCGATTGGCGAGGCCCCTGCGGCGATTCTCCGGCCTTCTCCCAGCGGCGAGGTTTGAACCACCTTTGGTGGCGACTGGATCGGTGGCGTGAGCGGGCCCCCGGGGTCCTGGGGGGGGGGGGGGGGGCGCGGGGCGATCGGACCCCGGGGGGTGCCTCCACGGTGGCCAGGCCTGCGATCGGTGCCCACCGATCGGTCGGCGGGCCAGTGCCGTGGGGACACTCCTTCTCTTCCGCCGCCGCCACAGCCTCCGCCGTGGCGGAGGCAGAAGAGAATCCCCAGCTGCCGCTGACGTCACCGCCGGCGCATGTGTGAACCGGCGAAGGCCTTTCGGCCAGCCCCGGCGCCGGGCGGCGGGCCTGAAAGGCCGCTGGTGCTGGTTTTGGCGCCAGTCGGCGTGGTGCCAACTGCTCCGGCGCGGGCCTAGCCGCCAAAAGTGCGGATGCCCGACGCCGGAGTGGTTGGCGCCACTCCCCTACACCGGGACCCCCCGCCCCGCCGGGTAGGGGAGAATGCCGCCCCTGGTCTTCACAGTGGAGGACACTAATAACATGCCAGCAATTGACCGAGGGAAGAAGGTAGGTGAGGAGCTGAAAACCATTACTATCACAAAAGAGCAAGTGTTGGGCAAGCTAATGGAGTTCAGGATATTTAAGTCTCCTGGCCCTGATGGAATGCATCCCAGGCTACTGAAAGAGATGGCTGGAATAATAGCAGATGCACTGGCGGTAATTTTCCAAAATTCGCTGAATACTGGGGCAGTCCCAGAGGATTGGAAAACAGCAAATGTGACGCCACTGTTTAAAAAGGGAAGTAGACAAAAGATGGGGAATTATAGACCGGTTAGCTTAACCTCTGTCGTGGGGAAGATGCTTGAGTCTATTATCAAGAAAGAGATAGGAGGGCACCTCGATAGAAATTGTCCCATTGAACGGACGCAGCATGGATTCATGAAGGGCAGGTCATGCTTGACGAATCTCTTGGAATTCTATGAAGACATTTCGAGCAAGGTAGACAAAGGGGACCCAGTGGATGTGGTGTACCTAGATTTCCAAAAGACCTTTGACAAGGTAACGCACAAGAGGCTGCTGCATAAGATAAGGGTGCATGATGTTAAGGGTAGAGTACTAGCATGGATAGAGGATTGGTTGTCTAACAGGAAACAAAGAGTGGGAATAAATGAGTGCTATTCTGGCTGGCAATCAGGGACGAGTGGTGTGCCTCAGGAATCTGTGTTGGGACCACAATTATTTACAATTTATATAGACGATTTAGAGTTGGGAACTACGTGTAAGGTATCCAAGTTTGCAGATGACACGAAGGTGCGTGGCAGAGCAAAGTGTACTGAGGACTGTAAAACCTTACAGAGGAACATTGACACATTGAGTGAGTGGGCAAAGGTCTGGCAGATGGAGTATAATGTCAATAAGTGTGAAGTCATGCATTTTGGTAGGAGTAACAATAGAACAGATTATTACTTAAATGGTAAAAAGCTGCAGCATGCTGCTATGCAGAGGGACCTGGGTGTACTTGTGCATGAGTCACAGAAGGTTGGTCTGCAGGTGCAACAAGTAATTAGGAAGGCAAATGGAATTTTGTCCTTCATTGCGAAGGGGATTGAGTTTAAAAGTAGAGAGGTAATGTTGCAGTTGTACAAGGTGCTGGTGAGGCCACACCTGGAGTACTGTGTGCAGTTTTGGTCTCCACACTTGAGAAAGGATGTGCTAGCACTAGAGGGGTGCAGAGGAGGTTCACTAGGCTGATTCCGGAGTTGAGGGGGTTATCGTATGAGGAGAGGCTGAGTAGATTGGGATATATTCACTGGAATTCAGAAGGTTGAGGGGGGATCTAATAGAAACATATAAAATTTTGAAGGGAATGGATAAGATAGAAGTAGAAAGGATGTTTCCACTGGTAGGTGAAAGTAGGACAAGAGGGCATAGCCTCAGGATTAGGGGGGGCAGATTTAGGACTGAATCAAGGAGGAACTTCTTCACTCAGAGGGTGGTTAAAGTATGGAATTCCCTACCGAAAGGAGTAGTAGACGCTACTTCATTGAATATATTTAAAGATAGGGTAGATGTTTTTTTGAAAAATAAAGGAATTACGGGATATGGCGAGAATGCGGGTAAGTGGTTCTGAGACCACGAATAGATCAACCATGATCTTATAGAATGGCGGAGCAGGCTCGAAGGGCCGGACGATCTACTTCTGCTCCTAGTTCTTATGTTCTTATTTGTGGGTGAATTGTATCTGAGGACTTGGACTCGGCGAATGGAGTGAAGGCAAAGTGGGAGAGGGAGCTGGGGCCTACAGTGGATGAGGAGGTGTGGAGTGAGGCCCTGCATAGGGTGAACTCCACATCTTCCTGTGCATGGCCTGGTCTAATCCAGTTCATGGTGGTGCACAGGGCACACCTGGCCAAATCTAGGTTGAGATTCTTTTTCCAGAGGTCGAAGACAGGTGAGAATGGTCTTCTAGTGGGCCGGCCACTCATACACATATGTTCTGGTCTTGCCCAAGCTTGTAAGCTTTATAGTCGCCTTCTGCAACACCATGTCACCGATTCTGAATATTGAACTGGAGACATGTCCTCTGGTGGCCATGTTTGGGCTGTCGGACTCACCAGGGCTGCAGATGGGAGTGAAGGCAGATGTCCTTCCCTTCACCTTGCTGATTGCCTGGAGGCGAGTTCTGCTGGATGGGGTGGAGACCCTTGTCTCTGCCCAGAACCCATGGTATGGTTGGGTGACCTAATGGAATTCTTTCACCTGGAAAAAGTCAAGTGCACCGTTAGGAGGTTGGTTGAAGGGTTCTACCAGAGGTGGCAGCCATTCATTGCCTGTTTTAAGAAATTAGTCACTGTCCGTTGCTGGGGGGTATGATCGATCAGAGTTTTTGTTATGTCGGCTTCTGTGTGTCATCTGCTGTGGAATATGGGTTTTGTTGTAAAATTTATTGTAAAATCTTTAATAATAGTATATATATTATTAAACTCCCCCAGCTACCATAGTGCAGTGACATTGCCACAGTTGGTATTTGACCATAATGAATTAAAAGTGAAGGTGATGGGCAGCATGGTGGCCTAGTGGTTAGCACAACTGCCTCACGGCGCTGAGGTCCCAGGTTCGATCCCGGCTCTGGGTCACTGTCCGTGTGGAGTTTGCACATTCTCCCCGTGTCTGCGTGGGTTTCGCCCCCACAACCCAAAAATGTGCAGAGTAGGTGGATTGGCCACGCTAAATTGCCCCTTAATTATAAAAAAAAAGTGAAGGTGAGGCTCGTGGTTTAGCAAGATATATTTCACAATAAAGCTGCCCTCTCTGCTTTAGGAACTCTGTCCTTCAAAAGGATTGCTGCAATTTGATTCATTGGTGAATGGTGAGATTTAGAAGGATCTGAGCTTATTTAAACTGTAAGCTTTTAATTGCAGCTGTTATTCCTCCTCAAAATAATGAGATCTTCCTGTTTAAAAAAAATGAATTAGACAGTTCCCACCATGACTGAAAATCAGGTTTGGTATATTGAAACAAGTGAAAAGGATTGAGGAAATCCAATTGGCATCTGTCTGGATTATTGGTTAATGAAAATTGTCCACTCCACTGATTTTGGTTTGCTAATTTTGTGGTTGATACAAAAAAAATCACAAAACGTAACTAAGCAATTGAAGGCAATGGAACACTAGGGCCGTATAATAAAATTATGGAAATTATATGTACAACATACCACAGCTGAATATTAAAACAATGTCCTATTCATAAAGTCATACAGCACAAAGGCCATTCAGCTGACCAGGGCAGCACGGTATCATAGTGGTTAGCACAGTTGCTTCACAGCTCCAGGTTCCCAAGGTCGATTCCCGGCTTGGGTCACTGTCTGTGCGGAGTCTGCACGTTCTCCCCGTGTCTACGTGGGTTTCCTTCGGGTGCTCCGGTTTCCTCCCACAGTCCAAAGATGTGCGGGTTAGGTGGATTGGCTATGCTAAATTGCCTTTGGTGTCCAAGAAGGTTAGGTGGAGGTTCTGGGTTTCGGGGATGGGGTGAAGGTGTGGGCTTGGGTGGGGTGCTCTTTCCAGGGGCCGGTGCAGACTCGATGGGCCGAATGGCCTCCTTCAGCATTGTAAATTCTATGTTTGTTCTGGCTCTTTGGAACAGCTATTCAATTAGTCCTTTCGCTGGAAGAAATAGCGCCATGGGCAAACCCCATGTTTTTCCTAATCCAGGAAATAGGGATTGCTACAAAGGCTGGGCTAAGAAGGAGAAAGCTGGCACTAGAAAATGCAGAGTACGATTAAGCTTCTTCCCACTTAGCACAGCGGCCTAGTGGTTAGCACAACCGCCTCACGGCGCTGAGGTCCCAGGTTCGATCCCGGCTCTGGGTCACTGTCCGTGTGGAGTTTGCACATTCTCCCCGTGTCTGCGTGGGTTTCGCCCCCACACCCAAAAATGTGCAGAGTAGGTGGATTGGCCACGCTAAATTGCCCCTTAATTGGAAAAAAATAATTGGGTAATCTAAATTTATAAAAAAAAGCTTCTTCCCACTTTGAAGTATTAATCAATTGTTCATGCATTGCATTCATCATTAGGGAAGAATCAAATTAAACACTACTGTAAATCACAAGCTAATTCAAATTGTACTTGTGTGTTGTTCAGCAGCACAAAAATCCATTTAGACTTAACTATAACAAACTATATCTCAAGGTGGCAAACAACAATGACTTGTATTTCAGCCATACATTTCTGGCACCAGTGAAGTATAATCTTCTGCGATAATGCCAAGTATGTAGAATAGCACCTGTGATAGCTCAGAAACTGAATTTCACACAGGTAGTGAAAGATGCTGATGCTACAAATAATCACTGTTGCCTCTCTGAGTTCATAATGTTTTAATCTTGGTGAGAAATATTACAGATGCTGGAATAATAACAGTAAATGCTGTGAACGCTTAGCAGGTCAGGCAGCATCTGTGGAGAGAACAGTCAAATGAATATTTCAGATGTGAAAAAGGAAAGGATTTTTTTTTAGCTTCAAGTTTTACATCTGCCTCTGGACTGCATATAAATTAACCATGGGAGGAACGGCTGCTCTGTGTTCTTTCAGCATTGCAATTTCATACAAATTCAAATCTATATACAGCAGCTGATATTCATTTGAAATAAACAGTGGCAAACATTGCTCCCCTGCTGAAATGCATTCAATTCTGTACCACGATATGCTTTGTAACTGGGGAATTTAACAAGGCATCTGAGGTGGGTGGGGAAGTGGTGGGCATAGGGTGACTAGTGGGTTCAGTGACACACTTCCAATGTTGCTCTTCTTTTAATGCATGTATATTTCCACCTAGCAGATGCCTTAAGAATGACCCAGGTATAAATATATATATATATTTTTTTATAAATTTAGATTATCCAATAATTTTTCCCAATTAAGGGGCAATTTAGTGCGGCCAATCCACCTACTCTGCACATTTTTGGGTTGTGGGGGTGAAACCCACGCAGACACAGGGAGAATGTGCAAACTCCACACGGACAGTGACCCAGAGCTGGGATCGAACCTGGGACCTCAGCACTGTGAGGCAGCTGTGCTAACCAGTAGGCCACCGTGCTGCCCAGGTATAAATATATTACAAACACTGGTCATTGACAGAAAAGGAGCATGGAAACAGAAGAAGGCCTTTCAAATCTGTTCTACAATGCAATCAGATAGTGACGGTTCTGCATCTTAACTCCATCTACTTGTCTTGTTTTAATGTCCACTCATACATTTTTAAAAAAACATTTATTTTTTATTATAAATTTAGAGTACCTAATTCATTTTCTACAATTAAGGGGCAATTTAACGTGGCCAATCCACCTAGCCTGCACATCTTTGGGTTGTGTGGGCAAAACCCATGCAAACACGGGGAGAATGTGCAAACTCCACACAGACAGTAGCTCAGAGCCGGGATCGAACCTTGGTCCTCAGCACCGTGAGGCTGCAGTGCTAACCACTGCACCACTGTGCTGCCTATCTGCTCATACATTTGCCCAACAAAATCTATTTTTTTTAAATTAAATTTAGAGTACCCAATTATTTCTTTTTTCCAATTAAGGGGCAATTTAGCGTGGCCAATCCACCTGACCAGCACATCTTTGAGTTCTGGGGATGAAACCCAGGCAGACACGGGGAGAATGTACAAACTCCACATGGACAGTGACCCAGAATGGAGATCGAACCCAGGTCCTCAGTGCCGTAGTCCCAGTGTTAACCACTGCACCACCGTGCTGCCCTTATTTGCCTAACAAAAATGGCCAATCTCGGTTTTGACATTTTCAGGACCCAGACTCAAGAGCCTTTTGATGAACGAGTTCGAGGAGGAAGTATTTCTTGACATTGCATCAATGAGCTCTTAATTTAAGGTTATGCTGCCTCGATCTGGCACCCGCAGAGGAAATGGTCTCTCAATCGACCCCTGAAAATCCATTAAATATCTTCAACTTCTCACTCACATCACCCCTTAATCGTCAATACTCGAGTTTTCGGGCCCAGTGTATGCTCCTTAATATTTAACCCTCTTAGCCCTATTTCTATTCTGCTAAATCTGTGTTGCATCCACTCCAAGGCAAATATATTCTTGAGGTCCGGTGCCCAGGACTGAGCGTAGTACTCAGGTATGGCCTCATACAAATATAGCATTACGTCCAATCCTTTTGTGTTCCAAACATTTTGAAATGAAGCAAGCATTCAAATAGTTTTTCTAAAACTGATTCATACACATTGTCCACTGAATCTCTCTGATCCTCTTTAGTTCCTAGTTTCTAGCCATGTAGAAAATACTCTGGTCTATTTTTCTTAGGCCCAAAATGGATGACTTCACACTTCCTGTTTTTAAAAATTTATTTAAAAAATAAATTTTTTTTTTTAAGAGTACCCAATTATTTTTTCCAATTAAGGGGGCAATTTAGAGTAGCCAATCTACCTATCCTGCACATCTTTGGGTGGTGGGGGTGAAACCCACGCAGACACGTGGAGAACGTGCAAACTCCACATGGACAGTAACCCAGGGCTGGGATTCGAACCCCGCTCCTCAGCGCCCTAGGCAGCAATGCTAACCACTGTGCCACCGTGCTGCCCCAACACTTCCCGTTATTGAACACCATCTGCAAGTTTAGCTCATTCACTTAATCAATGAAATGAAGTGGAATGCTCTGCTCTAATTGACGTTATCTACAATGCAACCTAACTTATTGTTGTCAGCGAAAATAGATATACTCTTCATAGACTCTTCATCTAAATCATTTATAGAAGTTTATAGAAAAGCTGCAGACCTAGGGCAGAACCCTGAGGGATATCACAAGTCACATCCTGAGCGCTGGAGTACATACCCATAATCCCTATGTTGAAGAGAAAATGGAGCCTCAGAGGTACACTTGGGACAGCAGGGAAAAACCTGCCTGGAAAGGGTTAAACTGACATTCTTCAAGAACCTAATCAAATTAGCATAGTACAAGCCAGCAGGCCACAGGTAACACATTTTCCCCTCAGCAATAGGAACTAATAGGAAAGCGATCAGCCTGGCTTGGCCTGTATAGGAGAGACATTGTACAGCTAGCTATGTGCAAATATCAAGGACATGGAATAGTTACCACCCCACGCATGGATGGTAACCCTTTGCTCACGGACCGATTGCTTAGACATGGTCTTTTGTATTATAAAGCAGGTGGACAAGATGGTAACCACTGCGCCACCGTGCTGCCCGCAGAGTGTTTAATCCTGATAGAAGTTCCCTGTGCCTTGGCAGGATTATTACTGAGTGGGAAAAAAGAACTAAACAAACTAAGTAAGGTTTCGAATATGAAGTTGAACTATGAGTTGTGGTTGCACATGAATCTGCTTGGTTCAACTGCTTAAGTGGTTCCAGTTATTTATTGTGTGAAATGAGAATGACAGCTGTCAGTGAAATCAAAGGAAAAATTTTCTATGTTACCTCAAGTCATCATCAATCATTCCTGCATTATGGAATGCACTTTGTATTCAGGATAAAGCTCCATCTACTGCACCGTAACACTGCACACCATTCTCAGCGAGTCTCCCTCCAAAATGCAGCTATATTTCTTCTGACACCAGCCATGATGTTCCAGGTTCAACTCACAGCTTATGCTGAATGGTGAAGGGTTTTATGTTGTGGAGTCAATCTAAATCAAAACAACTTGGAGGCTGTTTCTACTCAAGCTGTACAGTCATCAAAGGAGAGAAACCAAAGAGAGAATGCTGGAAAATCTCAATAGGTCTGGCAGCATCTGTCGGGAGAGAAAAGAGCTAACGTTTTTTGTTCAGGTGACCCTTTGTCAAAGCGAAAGGCAGAGAAAGTGGGAAATATTTATGCTGTGGAATGAGAATGAAAGAGGAGTCATAGCCACAGAAACCCAGGGAAGCGGGGTGCTAATAGCCACAGAAAGCAAGGGGAAAGAGTGCTAATGGCAGTCCCAGAGAGAGCAAAAGGTGTGAAAGGCAAAACTGCAGAGAAACTAACATCAGAGGGGTAAACTCTGACAGGTGTAGACATAGGGGGAGGGGAAGGGGGGAGCAAAGGGGAAGGAAAGTTGGATAAGATGCGCGTGCGGGGGGGGGGGGGGGGGGGGGTAAATAAATCAAGGAGAGAGTTCACCCATATTGGTTAGGTCACAAGACCATGTGTCATTTTGAGGACCCCATTGTAGAAAAGATATAGAGCAAAAGAGAAAGAAAGGGTGTCACATGTTAAACAAAATGTTATGATGTGGAGATGCCGGCGTTGGACTGGGGGTGAGCACAGTAAGAAGTCTTACAACACCAGGTTAAAGTCCACAAGGTTTGTTTTCAAACACGAGCTTTCGGAGCACGGCTCCTTCTTCAGGTGAATCAAAATGTTGACAGGGATACTACAGCGAAGAGAGATTTGAGACACTCACCAATTTCCACTGAAGATAAGATTTCATGGAATTTTCAAAAATTGATTTAAGGGAAGTTTTAAAAATTGATGAAGATGAGGCCAATATTTCAGATCGATGACCTTACATCAATATTACTGACAAGCAGTTATCAACCTGAATTAACCTTTCCCTCCTCTCTCTATACATACCACCTGATCTCCTGTGTGTTTCCAACATGCCTTGTTCAAATTGCAGCACTCCCATCATCATCTAAACCAGGGGCCATGTTTGAGTTGTGCCTTGTTTGCATGGTCCCGTGTTACTAAACAAGTTTACATGTCATCATCATTAGCAGACCCACTGGGGGAGTTCCAGCATTAAGTGCACCTTTAATGGCTTGATTCCAAATGGACTTGTGCAATGTGAGGGCACCGCAAAATTTATTTTGGGGAAATGAATCAAATGCACTTTTTCTGTTGCTGTCACTGATTCTGGTCCAGACCCATTCTGAAATAAACCACCAGGGTTACATATTTTGAAGTAGGTTCCATCTGATTCTGGAGTGGTCGAAGCTCCCAGAGCGTGATACTGTTTGAGTAGTGTTGCTCGTTCTGGGTGTGTGTGCTTTACACTCAATTTGGCTCTGTTTCGTTCCTTAGCTGTGGAGTCGCCAGGTATCGTTAAGATACCGCCACAAGTTTCAAGTTCAAGTTCAAACCAATAACTCCATACACCAGTTAGTAAGTTCAAACAAGACACGTTTATTATAATACAGTAATCTACTAATCATGCATATAAAACTACAAGACTAGGCAAGACTACCACTAACAGGCCAATACTTATCTGGAATAAGGGAACTGCTAGATCAGGGAACAACGGCCTCTAGCTTTGTCCTGGATCTGCAGGCTTCCAGTCGATGTGGACTAAAGGGGTCAGGAGTGTCTACTCTCATAGCGTGCGTTGTGTGACACTTACTTGTTGGCGGCTGCTGTCCAGGCCTCTCCTCTCCGTGGTCAAGTTCAAGAGCTGCTACAAAGGTGTTCTTGTTGGGAGGGCCGGCTGAGAGAGCTGGTCAAGGAGAGGCTGGCAGAGAGAGAGAGCTGGGGTCGGGGTCTCTGTCTTATACCTCTCCCAGGGTCTTGCGCCCACCTGGGCGGACCCTCTATACACTCGCAATCGATTGGGTCTCTTCCCAATCGATTGATTTGAATTTCCCCAATAACGGGGCAGTCCCTCGATCACTGGGCGGTTCTTGGGGCTTATTGTTTTGACGCCGAGAAGTCTGGCCTTCTATTCACTGTGGCGATTTGAGTTAACTTGTTTCCATTGTACATGGGAATCACCCGGTATCGCCTCATTAGTATGCTAACTTGTTTCTTTCACAGTGCTGTCTGGTTTCTGCAGCAGTCAGAATACACAAGCGCTTTTGCAAGCTGCTTGCTTTCGCAACATGTCCATTTTCCCTGCATTTCTTGTAATCTTCCATTTTGTGTTGGGCAGTGGCCACCCCAGGTGGCTACAGTAGTCACTGTATTGTGGCACTTAGAATCGCCCCACTCGCAAAAGACTGTCATGTTAACTCATGGTGCCTCATTTCAGAGTCAGCGAGCACACTCGACTCTCCAGTTTGCGCTAGAACTATGCCCGAGTGCACAATGTGCAGATACAAAAGGGCAAAATTCCCATTAATGGATAAGGATAGGATGGTTTCAATATACATTACATCATGCATTGAACCCAGCAAAATTATATTTGCTCCAATATTAAGAACTGGACCTTTAAATGGGCCTCGGTGAAAGTCAATTCGGGATGCTTCAGCAGCCTTTCAATCACTTTGATGTGCAATTTACAGCACAATGAGTATGAAACTTGTAAAGCAGGCTGTTGCCACTAGTTCAGGTTTGGATTGTGGACTTAAGTGAAGCTGTGCAGATGAGGGCATCGCTACAACAATGAATCTGTTCCACAATGCATTTGAAAACTGGTTTATCGTTGATGCTAATTTGACAGATTTCCACTGATTTACCGACTAAACTAACTTCCACAAAGCACAGAATAAATGAGATTGGAAATAGGAGGCTAATACAGTAGCATATGTTATGGAGCAACCCACATACATTCTAAGGATGTAATGGGCTGGTTTAACATTTAACTACAACATTACCAATTATATCCAGCTACACAGGAAGCCAATTATGAAACAAACTGGTACTCATTTAAATGGGTAAAAGGATGCTTTATTATCAGCCGATTCCAAAGACAATGCAGGAAACATGCACATGAAACAAGGCAGATTCACCAGGTAATGAAACAGAGGGTCACATTTTAAAATTATTTCAATATATGTATAACTGAAGCACTGCTCCTCAAAAACCGTCACATAGAATTAGCTCAGTTTATCTAGATATAGTTTAGGGTACTCTGTTTTGTTTATCTTTCTAACAAATGGGTTGTGCAGAAAGATCCATTCAATGAAGACGATGCATATATCTGGTTGACATGTATTTCCGAGTGAGCTTGCTGCAGCCTTGAGTCAGCCGCCAGCTTCAATCATACCAAAATGACCGGCATCCAGTCACTTTTAAATGAAAAAATAGAAAGCTTTACATTTATGTAGCGCCTTTCATGACCTTAAGATACCCCATAGCTCTTTGCAAACAATGAGCTACTTGTTTTTTTTAAATTTAGAATATCTAATTCATTTTTTCCAATTAAGGAACAATTTAGCATGGCCAATCCACCTAGCCTTCACATCTTTGGGTTGTGGGGGCGAAACCCACACAAACATGGGGAGAACGTGCAAACTCCACACGGATAGTGACCCAGAGTCGGGATCAAACCTGGGACCTCAGCGCCGTGAGGCAGCAGGGCTAACCCACTGTGCCACCATGCTGCCACAATGAGTGGCATGAAGTGTAGATGTGGCTGTGATGTGAAAAAAACAGCAGTCAATTTACACAAACCAAGGTCTCACATACAACAATATGCTAATCACTGGGTAATCTATTTTTAGTGTCGTTAACAGGTAAAAATGGTAAAATATTATTCCCCTGCTCTTCTTCAAAATAGTGTCATTTCATACCATCTAAGATGGAAGGTGAGGCTTATGTTTTAACATTCCATCTGGAAGATGGCACCTCAGATAGAGGCCTATCTCAATTGTCAGCCCAGATATTGTGCTCAAATCTCTGGAGTGGGACTTGAACCCAAAATCTTCTGACTCAGATACAAGACAGGGACCAACCTGGCCACAGCTCCAATCTTATGTATGAATGACCGTGGGGAGTTTTACTATGTCAAAAGTGCTATCTAAGTGCAAGGCATCTGTTGTAGCTGTAACAATATTGGCTGGATAAATCATGGAATATTATCATTTTATTTGTTATCTGTGATTTTAAACTCACAATGTAGAATGGGCAACAATAGCAGCAGTTACATTCTAACGGTGGCCATTTCGTTATGTTTAATAACATTTCCGGATTTTCCACGTATGGTTTACAGGCATTAATTGACAAGTTGAATGCTATGAAGATCGAATCAGCCACACAAGCTATTACAAATACAGCTATTGGAACAACTCTGCCGTCACAACGAAAAGTGGATTGTTTCAGTGTCACCATATCTGTGATGAGCTTTGTAAAGCTACAAGTGTGACATCCAGTGGTAGGGATGACAAAAGGGCTCACATTCCAATTTTAAAATGCAAGATTGCCATAACGCTGGGAATCTGGGCAGCATGGTAGCACAGTGGTTAACACTGTTGCTTCACAGCTCCAGAGTCACGGATTCGATTCCCAGCTTGGGTCACTGTCTGTGTGGAGTCTACACATTCTCCCTGTGTCTGCTTGGGTTTCCTCTGGGTGCTCTGGTTTCCTCCCACAAGTCCCAAAAGACATGCTGTTAGGTAATTAGGACATTCTGAATTCTCCCACTGTGTACCCGAAAAGGCGCCAGAATGTGGCGACTAGGGGCTTTTCACAGTAACTTCATTGCAGTGTTAATGTAAGCCTACTTGTGGCAATAAAGATTATTAACAAAAAACAAAGAACAAAGAAAAGTACAGCACAGGTACAGGCCCTTCGGCCCTCCAAGCCTGTGCCGACCATGCTGCCCGTCTAAACTAAAATCTTCTACACTTCCTGGGTCCGTATCCCTCTATACCCATCCTATTCATGTATTTGTCAAGATGCCCCTTAAATGTCACTATCATCCCTGCTTCCACCACCTCCTCCGGCAGCGAGTTCCAGGCACCCACTACCCTCTGTGTAAAAAAACTGGTCTCATACATCTACTCTAAACCTTGCCCCTTGCACCTTAAACCTATGCCCCCGAGTAATATTATCTTTCTGGAGGAGGAAAAAAACAAAATTTCTGCATTTTCTCAAAGGAGCATTGGCTCTCGGAATACTCAATGAACTGTAAAGTGACACCTCAGGATAAGGGAGAAATGCCAGGCGCTTGATCATCTTTTTTACATGACATGCAATAGTCAACATTCTCACAAAGGGACATTAGTTACTTGTGATACACATTTTTCTTGCCTCCAACCAGTGCTTACGATAGGGCAGTGAAATCAGAAAAACCTAGAAATATATTACCAGGATTTTTAAAAACGTATTATTTCATAGGATGTGGGTGTCGCTGGCCACCACTTATTGCCCATCCCTAATTGCCCTCGTTCGTGAAGGTGGTGGTGAACCGCCTTTGTGAAGCGAGTTCCAGGATTTTGACCCAGGCACAGTGAAAGAACAGCATAATTGTTCCAAGTCTGGATCATGTGTGGCTTTGAGGGGAATTTTCAGGTGGTGGTGTTCCCATGCACCCCTTGCTCTTGACCATCTAGGTGGTAGAGGTCACGGGTGTCGTGTTAATTGCCCTGGGGTAACACTGGACTGCAACTGGATGCAGTTGTACTTGAAAGTAGACTCCAAACTTTGATGTTGGTTCAATACGCTTTATTGAACTTGTTAAGCAGTGCACACAGTTCGCTGTGGGTTTGACACTCTACTAATCTAAGCGTGCTTACTATAACTAACTAGACCAGACTAGCTCTGAGCCACGTGTAGAAGGTGCTGATATATACACCCTGACTGTCACTACAGTTGTCACCAGTGGAAAGAGGCAGAGTGCTGATGCCTCGTGTGTTTTATAGTGGGAGACCGCCCCCCCTAGTGTTCCGCCTGGTGATTGGTTGTGTTCCGTCCTGTGTGTTGATTGGCTGTACTGGGTGTCTGTCACTGCCTGTCTGTGTCTCATTATGTGCAAGAGTGCATATCGTGACAACCCCCTTTTAAAAAAAAATGTTGGTTGCTTGGAGCATATGCGGCTGTATTTACATGTATGACTATTTTTACCAGGCAAAGGGAACTGTGGAGACCTGTATCGGCAACTGTTGGTGGAGGCATACTCCCCCCTAGATGAGACGAGCCGAGACGAGAGAAAAATGGGAGGAAGAACTAGGGATAGTGGGTGGGGGGAGGGGGGGGGGGGGGGGAAAGAGACGGACTCGGGTGCTAAGCACTGAATAAGGCAAACTCCACCTCTGCGTATGCAAGGCTAAGCCTAGTGCAACTAAAGGTGATGCTCAAAGCGGACCTAACCAGAACCCAAATGATCCGCTCCTTCTGTTGGTAGCTGTGAAAATGAATAATCATTAGCACTGCTGCCTCTCGACACCGTGATCACAGGTTCGATTTCGCCCTGGGTCACTGTCTGTGTGGAGTTTGCACATTCTCCCCATGTTTGCATGGGTTTTGCCCCCACAACCGAAAGATGTGCAGGGTAAATGGATTGGCCACGCTAAATTGCCCCTTAATTGGAAAAAATGAATTATACTCCCATCCTGAATGATGGCGGAGCTGAGCACATCAGTGTAAAAGGCAAAGTTGATCCTGTCTAGCTGTCCTCTCCTTCCTGTCTCTGCATACTTTGTAAGTGATAATCTCTCCCCAATCACAGCTTCAGCGCCTCCAGAACGTGGCGGGTAAGACCTCACCGGCCTGGTTATTGGTAATGTACCCGTCTATTGCCTGTGATATCGTTTCAGCAAGTAGGGCCGTATCCTATCTCCATGGGGTGGACGCTGGGCATGGCTTGTCTCCAACCTCACATCCATGTAGTGTGGAGCGCGGTCAGAGATTACAATTGCAGAGTATTCTGCTCTTACTAGCGCTGGAAGCACCAATTACCCCACCACAAAGTAGTCAATCCGGGTAAATACTTTGCGTACCTGGGAGAAGGAGAACTCCTCCTGTGAGTGTGTGGACCTCCACGGGTCCACTGCCCTCATCTGTTTCTTTAAAGTGTCTAGCTCCTTGGCCATGTTTGATGTTTTCCCCGATTTGGGGTTCAATCTGTCTGTCCAGGGTCCTGTACATAGTTAAAGCCCCCCCATATTTTAAAAAAATTTAAAAAATAAATTTAGAGTAGCCAATTATTTTCTTTTCCAATTAAGGGGCAATTTAGCATGGCCACTCCACCTAACCAGCACATCTTGAAACCCATGCAGACACGGGGAGAATGTGCAAACTCCACACAGACAGTGACCCAGGGCCGGGATTCGAACCCAGGTCCTCAGCGCCAGTCCCAGTGCTAATCACTGCGCCACATGCCGCCCTAAAGTCCCCCCCCCTCATGATGAGTCCTATATCAGGTCTTCTTTATGAACTCCCCATTGTATCAGTTGGGAGCGTACAAGTTCACAAGGACCATTGGTTCCCCGTCCAGGGCACCGCTGACCATGATGTACCATCTTCTGGGTTCATAACCGTCTTTGTTGATGTAAGCACCATCCTGTTGTCAAGTAGTATGACTACACCCCCCAGCTCACGTCCCATATCTTGCATGGTACATCTGTCTCAGCCATCCCTTCCTTACCCGCAATCGGTCCTTCTCCCTCAGGTTTGGGGGCCTCACGGTAGCATGGTGGTTAGCATCAATGCTTCACAGCTCCAGGGTCCCAGGTTCGATTCCCAGCTGGGTCACTGTCTGTGTGGAGTCTGCACGTCCTCCCCGTGTGTGCGTGGGTTTCCTCCGGGTGCTCGGTTTCCTCCCACAGTCCAAAGATGTGCGGGTTAGGTGGATGGCCATGCTAAATTGCCCGTAGTGTAAGGTTAATGGGGGGGATTGTTGGGATACGGGTTACGTGGGTTTAAGTAGGGTGATCATTGTTCGGCACAACATCGGGCCGAAGGGCCTGTTCTGTGCTGTACTGTTCTATGTTCTATGTTCTATGTGTGTCTCTTCGACGAAGATTATGTCGGCTTTCATACTTTTCAGGTGGGCGAAGTCTCTGGATCTTTTCACAGGGCCGTTAAGCTCCCTGATGTTTCAGGTGACTAGTCTGATGGAGGATTTCTGTACCCCCTCCCCCCCCCCCACTCCTACAGGATCAACCATACTTACCTTGTGGATGAGCCCCTGCACTCCGGGATTTCCCTTAGCCCAGGGGCCACTCAGCATGGCCACCAACTGTGTGTATGCCGTGGGCGTGCCCCTGCACTCCGGGATTTCCCTTAGCCCAGGCGCCACTCAGCATGGCCGCCAACTCTGTGTATGCCGTGGGCGTGCCCCTGCACTCCGGGGCTTCCCTTTGTTTGGGAACCCGCCGTAATGGCTGTTTGCGGTGTCTGTGTTTCTTGTTACCATGTGCGATCTGTCACAGCCAACCTAGAGCCCTTCCCTCCCCCATTCCTTTGTTCTCCCTTTGGATCGGTTTCTTCTCCCAGACCCCTCTCTCTTTGGGCGGGATTCTCCGACCCCCGCCGGGTCGGGAATCGCCGGGTGCCGGCATTAATCCCGCCCCCGCCTTGTCCCGAAGTCTCCGGCATCAGAGATTCGGCAGGGATGGGAATCGCGCCGCGCCGGTCGGCCCCCACCCCCCCCCCCCCCCCCCCCGGCAATTCTCCGGTCCGCGTTGGGCCGAAGTCACGCCGCTGTCATGCCTCTCCTGCCGGTGTGGATCAAACCTACCTTACCGGCGGGAGCAGGCGGGCTCCGGAGTCCTGTGGGGGGGTGCGGGGCGATCTGGCTCCGAGGGGTGCCCCCATGGTGGCCTGGCCCACGATCGGGGCCCACCGTTCGGCGGGCGGGCCTGTGCCGTGGGGGCACTCTTTTCCTTCCACCTTTGCCATAGTCTTCACCATGGCGGAGGCGGAAGCGCATGCATGACGTCAGGAGTCGCTGACGCTCTGGCGCATGCACGGACTTCCGCTGGCTGGCGAAGTCCCTTCGGCCCCGGCTGGCATGGCGCCAAAGGCCTTCCACACCAGCCGGCGGAGTGCCAACCACTCCGGCGCGGGCCTAGCCCCTCAATGTTAGGGCTTGGCCCCTAAAGGTGCGGAGTCTTCCGCACCTTTGGGGCGGACCGACGCCGGAGTGGTTCACGCCACTCCATCACGCCAGGCCCCCCGCCCCACCGGGTAGGGGAGAACCCTCCCGTTGGTGTTCATCCCATCCTGTCGCCAGGCGCTCTCGCTCCGGCGAAAAGGGGCAATTTAGCTGTGGGGGCAAAACCCACGCAAACACAGGGAGAATGTGCAAACTCCACACGGACAGTGACCCAGTGCTGGGATCGAACCTGGTACCTCAGCGCAGTGAGGCAGCAGTGCTAACCACTGCGCCACCGTGGTTTTGAAAGGTTGGGAGCCAATGGGTGCAATTAAACCATCGTAAAATGCTTGGGCTAATGGAGTTTTGTTTTAAGAGGATTCAGATGGTTAATTAGATTTCAGCTTGGTACGGTGATGTCGTTGCTGGGTGGAGCTAAGGTACCAGGTATTTTGAGTACGCAGTTCAGTTCTGAGCTGACTGAAGCGGTGTTCAGCGTGAAGCAGTTTTGCTCTCACTGCAGTTCAGTTAAAAGAGTTTAATAATGTTTAAAGCAGTGCAGACTTCGCGGAGAACGAGGGGGAGCTGAAACAAACAAGCATCTTCCGAAGACATACAGCTAGGGTTTCTGCATGGGTCTGACAGGAGTCAGATCTTGTCTTTAAAGCAGTACCAAGAGATCTTTCCTTCTCCAAGAACATTTCTGTAAAGGAAGTATTCTTATGTGACATTGGCAGTTAAAGTGGTTTGAGAGCCGACGTTATTGATCAAGTGGGAATAAAGATAGTAATTAAGGGTATTGTAATCACTGTTATGAGTAGAATTGTTTAAGGGGTAACTGTAAGCTATTTCCTGGTGTGATGTTAAAGATTTTAATACTGTGTCAGCTAAAAGTTTGTTTTAAATATACCATATCCCTGTTTCTTCACGTAACCACTCCTGGAATAAAGTATCCTTCCTCACAGGCTTACAAATTAAATTAAAATATTGGGGTTTCTGTCCGCTTTTCTGAGCCACTGTTGAAATTTGGGCTGGGATCATAATCTGTTGGTGTGTATGCCTATGCCAGGCTATTGCTTGACCTATCTGTGAGACACTCTCCCAATTTTGGCACAAAGCTCTTGATATTAGTAAGGGCCTTTCAGGGTTGGCAGAACTGGGTGTGGCACTGTCGTTTTTGGTGCCTTGGTTGATGCCGGGTGGTATGTCCAGTTTTATCCCTCATCAACATGTCTGTAATGTTTTGATACAACTGGCTTGCTTGCCCATTTCAGAAAGCATTTGAGAGACATCCACATGGCTCTGGGTCTGGAATCACATGGCAGATTTCCTTCCCAAAAGGATAGGAGTGGAGCAGATGGGTTCTGAAAATTGACAATGGTTTTATGATCACCATTAGACAAATGTTTAATTCCAGGTTATTAATTTAATTGAAATTTCACCAGCTGTCATGATGGGATTTGAACCTGCCTTGGTCTCTGGATTGTTAGTCCAGTTACATTACCACTATCCCACCGCCTCCTCACGATTCCAACATGTAAAGATTTCCAGCTGTTCTGATTCAAGGTGCATGATGTAAACTCTTGGAAATATTTCAAGAGCCATAATTGGGGATAGGTTTGAGGCAATCTTTAAAGAGAGAGAGGTTGTTTCTTAATGTCTGTTTAAGTCTGAATCATTAATAGACAGTTAGGATAATTGTTAAGTGCTATGATGCACGCAAGGTATTTCTGACAGGTTTCACTGTGTAAATTAGTTGATTTTACTGTCAGTCTGAAACACGAGATTTCATTCCATAATGCGGTTTCAATGGTTAAACTTGGTGGAAATGAGATAGGTGCAGTTCACTTCTTGCTATCTCTCGTATCTTCCTCAATAATGAGTGCTTTACAGGTTCCAGTCTGCTCTGACATCAACTTTAATGAGCACTGCACCTTTCTCAACATTGAAATTTGAGTGACACCATTTGTGCAAATGGATTCCTGTTCAGCTCCTGCCCAGCAATTCCACGTTAAATTGTAAATTATATTTGTCAGGTTACCCACCCCTCAAATTTTTAATTATTTCTCCCGTCTTTCAAGTCTTCCTTTCCTCACACAATTCCTTAGATAACGAGGTGGCAATTTGCTCACAGGCACCATCCTACATGGGATGAGCATCTAAGCGCAAAGGGAATCCATTGTCTCAAACCCATATTCACTCCACAGCACTGCTTATTAATAGGAGGACATGCTGCCTATGGGGCTGCCAGAGACTGATCATTTGATTCTGTTTGAGGAATGCTCTTGTTTGAGGAAAAAGGTAATCATAGAGGAAAAAGGTAATCATAGAAGATAATGCAGGCCAGATACAATAACTAGAGCTGTGATCCAAATCAAATCTAATCTGTATGATAAAATGAAGAACACTTTGTTAAACTTGCTGCATGATGATTTAACATCACAACACAATGCACCAGAGGCAATTATGACAACAGCTTTTATTTTGAAGACAAGCGTAATCTAGTTCCGCACGTATAAATCTGATAACGTATGAAAAAAGTCCAAAGCATTCGCCATTTCTGAAGCGATTTAACAAGTACACTGACCAGCATCAGCCACTTGCACATAAATCAGTTTGTTCTTTTCGAGCACGCAACCTGGACTCATGCCAGGTTTGTAAAATCCTCAGTATTAACAGGATCTGCAACGAGCAGCAGGCAATTCCTCTTAGGAGACACCTCTAAGAAAGTCTGCTGTGAGGTCGTCTGTGAATGCTGATACTGTGCCAAACTCTGAAGAGGCAGGCTTGTGGGTTTGTGCTGAATTCTCAGCAGCAGATTTTTCACAGGGCTCTGAAAACCCTACTGACTGCAACTGATCTGCAAGTTCTTCCATCAATCTTCTCGGAGGTGATTTAGCAGTGGAAGTCTCCCCCAATGGACATTTATCTGGATCCCGTGTGGCATCCGTGTGCACAGTTTCTTCGCCACAGTTCGATTTGATCAAATCCTCTTTAGCTTTCACCTCAGTTTTACAGTTAGCCTCTGCTCGGCGACTCAAACCCTTTCCGTACAATTCCTCAGAACTACTGCACTTAGACGAATCGCTTTCGTCTGAATCAGACTCCCTGCCATTAAAGGATGAGCTACTTAATTCCTCGGAGCCATTATCCTCTTCTGCCTCACTTTCTGATGCCAGTGATTGGGGACCACTCTTGTCTGGTTTGATCTCATTTTCTTCCTCCTGAACTAATAGTGCTGCTTTTCCAGATCCTCCAGTTCGAAGCCCAAATCATTCTTAGTGACTTTTAAATTCTGCAGTGACTCAGCCAGGGTTGTAAGTTTCTTTGATCTACAGGGAAAAATAATCAAAATGTTTCAACTTCCCCATTAATTAGCAATTTTGTACCACACTATTTCAATACGATAATATTCTTAGGTGCAACTTCACTCTTCTTTTATACAATATCGATCATTGAAAATGAAAAATTGAGCATGAGGATTATCCACGATCTTTATTTTAGCATTACTTTTACCAACAATTTTCAGATGAACAGAGAATTCCCTCGTCACATTTAACTTATTCAGGGCAATTCAAACTCCAATTACATGGACAATTTTGTACTGACAGTAAACTAAATTCCTGTACAAATCAGAGTGTTTAAACAACTTCTGTATCTCAAATCGACATCCAACCGTAGATCCATGAATTTCATTTCAGTTACTTGCCAGGTTTAAACATTCTCTGGCAGCTTAAAAGCAGTTTGGATATCTCATTAGCTTTGCAATGCCTGTGTCAACTATCAGTGCCAATTTTGAATAACACCGATTAGGGATGCTATTTTGCAGATCCCACTATTCAGAGATTTCCATATATATACGAAAATCATCTCAGATAATTATGGCCAAACAACATTTCAAGTGACACCAGGAGAGGTAGATGGTGTGAAACTTTGTAAACTAATCGAAGGACCGCTTCATCTCACTTCGGTCACTGCCCGAAGTGGAGCGCTGCCATGTCCTGTTGAATCACACTCCTTCGGGGAAGGTAGCGTATGGGGAGAAAAATGGGAAGATTAAAATTTTTAAAATTGGGCAGCACGGTGACGCAGTGGGTCTCATGGCGCCGACTTCCCAGGTTCGATCCCCGCTCTGGGTCACTGTCCGTGTAGAGTTTGCACATTCTTCCCGTGTTTGCCTGGGTTTCGCCCCCACAACCCAAAGATGCGCAGGCTAGGTGGATTGGCCATGCTAAATTGCCCCTTAATTGGAAAAAATTAATTGGGTTCTAAATTTAAAAAAATTGATGTGCATCATGAGGAAAACTCAAAGAACAGCATTGCACATGGCTACATGACATTAAGAAATTTGAGCATTGCTTAATCACAGGATAGATTATGTACACATGTTGCACAAAACTAGAATCGTCCAACTTGGATTTGCTCAGACTCTGCATTTTGATCTAGTCAGCAAAATTCCCGTTTCCTGTAAGAAAATTAACCTCCATGATCACAGACTTGGGAAGGAAGAAGGGAATGGGAGCCAACCATTTCTTGGCTTCTGATCACGAGCAAATTATCCCTGCTGGAAATAGAACAGGGCGGATCCAGTAGGAGCGAGCTTATTCAAGGAGTTTTAACAAATTCTACATGGGGGCGGGCATCGCTAGCAGAAGAGGAATGGGTGACTGAAAATGCTGCAAGCCGTTACAAAGCACACTGATGTTATCTGTGAGGTTATCCCAACTTGAACACCGGTTTGTGGGGGTGTATAGTTTTATTTTGTTTTGTTTGTGAGGAGACAAGTGAAATCTCACCGAGAATAATAGCCCAGTCATCGTGTAACAATTAAAGACTATTAAAGGAAAGCCAAATACACATATACAGGACTACTCTACTCACACAATCAAGATGTATGAATTACTTACTATGCGCACACAATTTATTTAGAACATAACCCTTGTTACAAAATATATTTATGATACCTGAACTCTGTAAGACCGTCCCCTGCCGTTCCCCAAACAACATCCAAATTGAATTAACCTGAATAACCTGTTATAGTTACCACACAATACAGCACTGATACTCAAATCTGGGAACCATCTTTTTCCTGGTCCAGATGAGATTCTTTAAAACTACTTTTACAAAGGTTTTCTGCATTGACCTGGCTCTCAGACTTAGATGCTTGTTAGAGTACCAATTCTTTTTTACCCCAAATAAGGGGTAATTTAGCATGGCCAATCCACCTACCCTGTACATCTTTGGGTTGTGGGGTGAGACCCACGCAGACATGGGGAGAATGTGCAAACTCCACACAGACAGTGACCCGGGGCCAGGATCAAATCCACTTAGCTTTTTTGCTGTAAACTTGGCCTTCAAGCTTGGTGGCTGGAAAATGGGCTGTCTGCTTTCTGAGACTGCTATAAGGCCAGAAGACACAGGAGCAGAATTAGGCCATTTGGCTCATCGAGTCGGCTCCGCCATTCAATCATGGCTGATTTGTTTCTCATCCCTATTCTCCTGCCTACTCCCCATAATTCCTGATCCCCTTATTAATCAAGAAACAACCTATCTCTGTCTTAAATACGCTCAGTGATTTGGCCTCCAGAGCCTTCTGTGGCAAAGAGTTCCACAGATTCACCACCCTCTGGCTGAAGAAATTCCTCATCTCAGTTTTGAAGGATCGTCCCTTCAGTCTGAAGCTGTGGCCGCGGGTTCTAGTTTCTCCTTCTAGTGGAAACAGCCTCTCCACATCCAGTCTATCTAGGCCTCAGTATCTTGTTAAGTTTCAATAAGATCCCCTGTTCATTCTTCTAAACTGCAACCAGTACAGACCCAGAGTTCTCCACCGTTCCTCATATGTCGAGCTCTTCATTCCAGGGGTCATTCTTAGAAGGCAACTGCCTCTCCCAGCTTTTCAGGGTCCAGGCACCTTTCCTGTGCTTTTTGTTTATTTAGCTGTCTGCCCCCATCAACTTCCTGGACTATACATTAACATAACATTGGCCTCTCCAATAGTCTATATAATCTGTTTCTCCTCTAGAAAGCTATTCACACTTGATTGTCTAAATTGCCATTCTAACCTAGTTACCGGAGAGATGCATAATAATTTTTGAATATTGTCTACTGCGCTTCCCCGACAGATTCATGACAAAGGATAGAATGATCAGCTGGAATGCATCTGCCATCCATTTTACCACCCCCCATCTCCTCTGCCTATTCAGCGCTGAAGATGAGGAAAAGAGTTGCCTCAACTCAAGAGGCCTTGTACAAAGCGTGGACGTTACACTTTTAAACAACTGCTTAGGATGAAGCACTCGTTCACTCCTTAATTCAGTGAATTGCAAAGTTAAAAGTAGTTTTAGAACAAGATTCTTCATAAATTCTTGTAATAATAATCTTTATTGTCACAAGTAGACTTACATTAACGTCGCAATGAATTTAGTGTGTAAAGCCCCTAGTCGCCACATTTCGGCGCCTGTTCAGGTACACAAAGGGAGAATTCAGAATGCCCTAATTACCTAACAGCACGTCTTTCGGGAATCGTGGGAGGAAACCGGAGCACCCTGAGGAAACCCACGCAGACACAGGGAGAACATGCAGACTCCACACAGTGAACCAAGCCGGGAATCGAACCTGGGACCCTGGTGCTGTGAAGCCACAGTGCTAACCACTGTGCTGCCCATGTAAAGTGGATGTTTAACTTCTATAATACTTTTAATTGGGTGTATAAACAGGTGAAAAATGCATTTCCGTTGATCATTCTGTCTTCGCCGTCTCTTCAATCTCCTTTTCCTCTTCAAAGCCCTTGAATATGCTGTCACTTCACAGGCTGTGCCCATCTCTCCCTGCAAAAGGAACGAAGCATTTGGGCAGCCTGTTTATCAGGAGGCAGTTTCAGGTTAATCGAGAGGTTACGTTTCACAGCTTGGAGTATAGATTTTGTGATGGCTGTGGTCATTTAGCAAATGAGATGACTTGCTTCAAGTCTGACTGATGACGATACAAACCCCACAACAGCCATTTGAAAGCAATATAAATGGATTGCAAGCACGGGAGAATGTTTAAGATAACGGCAGTGACAAATGGCTGTACTTCTATTGCAGGCGAGCTGTTCATGCCTCTTCATATTTTGTAGCTATTTTTAGGACAAATTCATTTCCAGACAGGATATTTCCATATTAAAAATTCATTAAAAGGTCCAGAACGGATCAACATTTCTTGCCTTCTTTAATTTGCATATTTTAAATCACCCCGATACACTTGCCTTATGGTTTAAATATATAAATGGAAATCTATCCGTCAAGCAGGGACTCCAAGAATAGTATAAAATATGCTTCACAATGCTTTTAATGTACAGCACTTCAGTTCACCAGAGCGAATGTTGAAACTGTTCCAGAACATTACTGTAAAATTACCACCCACTGAGTTCTAAGATTTATGAGGTCCTCAGTGCATGAGGGGCGGGGGTGTGGGAGAACCTCGACAGACAACATCATCTCAGAACACAAACCTGAACTGAAAGAAAACCTCAGAGATATGGCCAGTTGGCATAAGATCATAAGAAATAGGAGCATGAAAGAGGCCATTTCCCCTCTGAGTCTGGTCCACCCTTCAGCAAGATCATGGCTAATCAGACTGTTGCCTCTGGCCCAATCACCCTGGAATCCGTGTAGATCAAAAATCTATCTAACTCAGCCTCGAATACATATATTCAATGAACAAGCCTCCACACTGCCCTCTGGGGAAGGCAATTCCAAAGATTAATGACCCTCGGAGAAATTCCTCCTCATTTCAAAGTTAAATGGGAGACCCCGTATTGGCAGGGTTAACTGACAGCAGATTTTCTAAGTTCCCATATTGGATTTGTTTCCGTATGCATAGATTTTCAAACCCTTCCACTTTTATTTATTTTCTCTCATTTTGTTCTTTCCCCAAGTAATATTCAGGAATTAAGATCCACTTTTGAGAGGCCCTGCCAGTGCTATTTGATAGCCAGCTGTTGTGAAGCACATAAGGGCTGATTTTCTCCAGCTGCCTGCAAGATAGAATCTTGCATTTACTGATCACCCTCCTCCCCCCTAAACATACCCGAGGACAGTCTGGCTGAGATACACCAGGCCCATCAAAGTAATATCAATGGTTGAAAAAAAATAATGGAAACGTGGTAAGGGTAAACCCGAGAGCTACCGGTACGAGATTGATCTCACTGGTAATAGCCAATGCCATTTTACAAAGGCAAGGTTTTTCCTGATTAACTCGTCTTGAGAGCATCACGTTCCAAGTGGGCACTGTGCACTTAGATTTTCAAAAAGACTAAAGTGCCCCACAAAAGAATATTACGTCATGGAAATTGAAGATATAACCTTCATACGGGTATGCAATTTTGATTTAGGAAGAGCAGCAAGTACTCGTTAGGGGAGTGATGCCGCAGCAGAGACAGACATTGAGTGGACAGGAAAGTGATGATGCAACTGGACAGCGACTAAGTGTCAATGTCTTTAGGAGAGAGCAAGAAAGCTTTATTCATTCATTCATGGATATGGGCATCTC